>NC_057720.1:42155664-42178563 GCF_004010195.1 Chiloscyllium plagiosum | reverse complement strand
CCTCTCCGCTCCCACCCCCACTCCAGCCTATCACCCTCACCTTAACCTCCTTCCACCTATCGCATTTCCAACGTCCCTCCCCCAAGTCCCTCCTCCCTACCTTTTATCTTAGCCTGCTGGACACACTTTCCTCATTCCTGAAGAAGGGCTCATGCCCGAAACGTGGATTCTCCTGCTCCTTGGATGCTGCCTGACCTGCTGTGCTTTTCCAGCAACACATTTTTCAGCTTGTCTAAGACATTATGTTGGCTCAGCTGGAATACTGCATACAATAAGGGTAGCACACTTTTGGAAGAATGTGAAAGCCTTGAATTGTGCACAGAAGAGGTATACAAAAACAGAAGCAGGAATGAAGAACTTCAGTTATGAAGTCAGATTGATGAAGCCGGGACTTTTTCTTGAAGAGGAGTCTAAGAGGAAATCTGATTCAAGAATTCAAAATCATGAGTGAACAGAGCAGATAGGGACAAAATGTCCATACTCATGAAAGGATCAAAAACGAGCGGGCACAGACTTAAAGTAATTCATAAAATGAGAAAGGGGACAATGGCACGAAGTGAAATGTTCATTTGGAAAACCAGCGCAGACTCGATTGGCCAAATGGTCTCCTTCCACACTATACCAATTTTGTAACATTCTGAAGGAAGTCATGCAAATTTGAACACTTATTTACAACTATGACCATTCAAAAATCCTTTTATTTTAGAAAAAACATAGCTAACCTGTCCAAAAACTTCAAAGTATAGTGGTGCCAAATTGGAAATGAAAGGATAATGGTTTCCTTTCCCTTTGTTTAGTCCAGTGTTGTAGTTAAAAAGCAATTAAACTATCATCAGGTGTTAGTAACACAAAGCATAACTCTATACTTATAAATACGAAAGTATATAAACAATTTGTAAATATTCATTTAACAGGTTCACATTGAGCTATTAAGGCATTTCAAGAGAATGCGGTACCACTAGAAATTAATTTATACATACCTCTATAAAGTTTATTAAAAGCAGATGTTTCAAAGGGATCCCTGAATTCAGAGAAGTCTGGTTTGGGTAGACCACTTCATACATGCGATATTAGGAGAAAAGAAAGGTATGTTTGTAACAGTTTTCAGAAATTACTACTGTTGTTCACATTTCACTCATATAGAACAATTTTAATTGATTTGCTGTACTAAGATGCAGATAATGATCCCATTTATCTGATCACATTCAAAAAGCTTGACACCATCCAAGGCAAAGTAATTTGCTTGATACAGATCCATCCATCACCCATACAGTGCCTCGACTGATACAAGATACAACTTGCCGAGTCTCCTGCAATGATACCTTCCTTACTCACAATTTCTACCACCCAGAAAGCCAAAAGCAGCTAATGCATGGGAATACAATTACATACAAGTTCTTTCCAAGTACAAATCACCCTCATTTGGATATATATCATCATCCTCCAACTCCCTTCTTAAGAATCTACTGGGAGTACTGTTACACAAAACCAAACTACACCACAGGCACTGCAGTGGTTCAACACAGCAGCTCACCACCAGTTCTCAGGGACAATTAAGAACAGGTATTAAATGTTGGGTTTGCCAGAGATGGTTATATTCCAAGGACAAATTGGAAACGAAAAGCTGTTTATGACAAAAGACAAGTTTTAAACTAGTTTGATTTGCAGTGTCTAGGCATTCTTTAAATTGGCTTACAGGTGTTATTGGACTTCCTTCAATGACTCTAAATTTACTCTCAGTGAGTGCAGAATTATACAAACTAAAGAAATCTCTGATTCAGTCTCCAGTCTGTCCTGTGCATTTCTCAGGCAATTGACAGTAAGTTTTATTACAATGACTGAGCCTTCCTGTATGAAGGATGGCATAGTGTAAGAGGAAAAATAGACAGTGTTCCTCATCACTCCTCAGTGATTCCCCACTTGTTGGGGTTATCAAGGAAAGGTTTATGCTCACAAAGCCCTCAGAATGAAATGGCATGCTAAGGGTCATTGTAATAAAGATTCATGCATGAAGGTTAGCCACCTGGCTAAAAGATTAAATATAGACCACACCCCAGAGAACTATACTCCAGCAACAAGTCAAAGCTTTACGAAAAATCAAGAAGAAAATTATTGAAAAAGCACAAATATTCTTAAAAATATAAAAAAAGGAATGTTTGCCAGTATTTATTTTTCTATCATATTTCATAATACAAAAAATAGGTCTTACTTGTTTGGTACTTGAGAAAAGATTTCCTTCACCCAAGCTTCCAAAGTATCCAACGTTTCTACAATTGATCAGATTAAATTAGCAACAAATCAATCACATCACTGTTTCACTAGAACTATTGATAAAACTTTGTGAATCAACATTTACATTGACCAATGGAAATAGTGGACAAGTTGGTCAGTTCAGTTGACAAGATAGCAAGTATATGGTATGGAATCATGCCAAAAGCATGGGTTCAACCTCCATAACATCTTTGGTGGTTCATGGAGGCCCACATTCTTGCCTTTCCCATGGTTGATGTTAAGTGGCACTCCTCTAGCTCCACAAGAGAAAAAATTCTTTCAAATGGAGAAAAATGCATTTCTGGTCCTTTGTAGACAATGGCTAGTTTACTATGTAAAGAAATCATAGTTGTAGTCTTGAAATATCTTGAATGTATACATACACTAATTCATCACTTTCTACTGGATTTGATTGAATCCATTTTTAATTTTTTTTTATAAACCATGAATTCTATCCATTTCTATTGAACTATTATTTTCCAAAGTTGAATCCTTACTGTAACAAAATAACAATATATGATCCCAACAAAATCATCAAGTATCTGTGTAAAAAAAAACTTCCTGTGGAAGAAATAAATAGTATGGAATTTACAGTTAACTATACCTAAATACTAACTACCACACTTGTTCCATGATTCTGTCCCAGCAGCCACAACTTTTAAATTTCTCAATATTTTTAATCATTGCAGATAGAGAGACATGGACAAATACATCTTTAAGCTAGGGAGTTATAGATTCTTGAAAGGTAATTGAACTAGGACAGACAGTTATAATTCATCCATTTTATAACAAGCAACACATTATATCCTTATGTCTGCATTTCATAAATTACGTTGAAAACCACAGTTTAATTGCTAAAAATCTAAATATAGCTGTGCATATTTCCTGTCGACTTTTCTATTATAAATATGTGTCCACATTTATTATTAATTCCTAGTAAACCTATCAGAATGGAATTACACTATCTGACTGGTGTAAGCACTAGGATATGACCACTGGCACAATTCTACAAGTAAAGAAATCATGATTCCACAGTCAGTTTTCATTAGAAATTATATTCGTCATTTGTCAAACAACTTTGATGAACATGTAGTACAACAAGCATTGCTGTATAGCCTAAAAATGAAATGTATATCATACCATTTAAAGTGAGCACTCAATATTCACCTTTGGACTGGACAGCCAGAGTCATGTAATGAGCAGAGTAATGTCGCTTGCAAAACTCTTTAAGTCTTGCATAAGTGTCGATGTTACTCTCTTTTGGCATAAGTTTCAACGTCTGAGAATTTCCTATTGATATTATAGATGAATATTAATTCACATAATAAAAAGATTAAATTTAAAGATTTAAGCTAGACCAGCAAAGTAAAGATAGACAGCCATCTTACCCCAAAAGAATTTTCCCATGGGATGGCCAGGCCTGGCAAGGCTTCCAAATAACAGTTCTTTCCTGCTAGAATCAGATGGCGAAGCAAGCTGGAATTCTACCCAAAAGAAGAGTGTGGAAGTGGTCATTAAACATTAGCTTCTTAGTCCACACCTTTAACAAAGACTGCTGGGAACTATGACAGAGTATTCTTTTACGCGCACAAGTTCAACTAACTGCAGCAACATGACAGAGTTAGGAGTAACAGATCTTTTTCAGCTTGGAAAGATGCGTCTGGTGAAGTACCAGAAGGTTCACTCCTGTAATGTTAATTTTATTACCTATATTCATGACTTGGAGGAGGGACAGGTGTAATGCATCCAAATTTACAGAGATACAAAAATAGATTGGAGGTGACATTGTGAGGGTATATAAGGAATCTCTAAAAGGATATAGATGTTGAGTGTATGGACAAAAACATGGAAGATAAAACTTTAATGCAGTGAAGTGTGAAGTCATGCACTTAGTCAGAAGAATCAAAAGGCAGACTATTAATACAGTGGAGAGACGCTCCAACAAAAAAGTCCATCACAGAGAGATCTGGGTGTTTTTGTATATGAAACCCAAAATGTTAACATAGAGAGCGTCGGAGGCTGAGGGGTGACCTTATAGAGGTTTACAAAATTATGAGGGGCATGGATAGGTAAATAGGCAAAGTCTTTTCCCTGAGGTCAGGGAGTCCAGAACTAGAGGACATAGGTTTAGGATGAGAGGGGAAAGATATAAAAGAGACTTACGGGGCAACGTTTTCACACAGAGGGTGGTACGTGTATGGAATGAGCTGCCAGAGAATGTGGTGGAGGCTGGTACACTTGGAGGAGGAGTCTGAAGCTTATTAAGAGGCATTTGGATGGGTATATGAATATGAATAGGAAGGGTTTGGAGGGATACGGGCCAGGTGCTGGCAGGTGGGACTAGATTGGGTTCAGATATCTGGTCGGCATCTGTATGACAATGATAAGTGCAGTAAATAATTAAGGAGGGAAATTATATTTTGTCCTTTACTGCTGGGGGTTGGAGTTTAAAAACAGTGAAGTCTTATTAAAACTATATAGTGTGTGGATGAAGTACCCAACAGAAGCACTGTACAGAGTTTTGGTTCCAATATTCAAAGAAGAAATATCTGACATTGGAAGCTTTTTAAAAGAGATTCACTAGGCTGATACCTGGGATGAAGTGGGTGACTTTTAAAGAATGGCTCTTATTCGTTAGAGCTTTGAAGAATAAGGGCTGACCTTATTGAAATGTACAAGATTCTGAGGGAGCTTTTGAGAAGGTGTTTCCATTCGTGGGGGAATCTTGACCTAGAGGACATGGTTACAGAATATGTGATACTCACTTAAAACTGAGAATGCAAAATAATTTCTTCTCTCAGACGGTAGTGAATGTCTGGAATTCTCTACCCCAGAGAATTGTGGAGGGTATACCACTGAAAGTTTTTAAAGAGAGTTATATAGACTATTGACAAATCAGCAAGTTGATAGCTCTGCTCAGTTAACAGGAGAAAGGAACCGAGGCCTGGAGCAGAAAAACCATGATGTTGTTGAATGGCAGGACAGACTTGAGGGGCCAAATGGCCTATTCCTACTCCAATTTATGTCCATATGCTACTGATATTCATTACCTTTAACTGTAAGGCAATAGTAGAAAAAAAATGTACACACTGAGATTGTACATTACCACTATCCACAGCTTCTACTTCCCGATCAATAGTATCTCGAATCATTAATGGACCAATAAAGAACTGTGCCCATCTGGAAAAAATGCACAATAGATTAAATGTTTTTCAGGATACTCACAGACAATCAACAAAGTTCAGTTTTAGAAACATTTTAATGTCATTATACTGCTACACTATTTTAAAAAAAGGAGAGATTATCTGAAATAGGCATGTCAGAAGTGGGATAAGCCAAATGCTTTTGTGCACAATTCTGTTAGGATATACAAATCTAATTCTTGTCCACATAAACAATGAAGATCAAAACAATTGCAAACTAGTCATATTGAACAAGTACTGTAGACAGCTGATGAAAAGCCTGTAAAACAATTTGGTTGGTTGCTGCTAGATTAGCTGTGCTACTGCCTAATCAGATAAACCTGGTATTTCATGTACAGAACAACAATGACAAGAGAAAATCATCAGAAATTTGTTGCATGTGGCCATCTGGTGGTGAGCCCACAAAGACTTCATAATATTTCACAACAAAACTTACTAAGAAATATTGACATAACAAGTTAGGGGCAAGGAATCCAAAAATCTGAAGGTGCAGGGTGTAGTTTTATTCTACGGTATTTAACGGTAACTCAAATTGTGAGAATAACTAACACCAGTAAATTCAAGTTCCTAATCAACAATAAAATAACTCACTTATAATCTATTTGTAATTGGTATTAATAGAAATAATGCCTCAATATCCTTTGTCACAAGAATTCTATAACCCACTAATATTCACCCTGATAACAAATCACCCTACTGCACAAAGCATGATCAACCTTCTGAGTCAACGTCACTCTTAACAGACTCAATCTTTGTTTCTTTTGCCTTTAATACGGACTCCAGTTCAAATGAAGGTGATAACCCTGTTTGGGAGTTACTCAGCTAAATCTGCAACTGAACATGATGCTCTATAATTGTGCAAAGATTAATCTGAATCATTGAAGGAGATTGCACATAGACCAGTGGACTCAGTATGTCTCATGGAATATCATTCAGCACAGGAAAATGTGGAGTTATGCACTTTAACAGGAAGACTAAAAGAGCTGAATATTATTTAAAGAGAAAGCTACTACACAGAGTGATTTGGGAGTCTTCATGCATAAATCACAAAGCTTGCATATAATTTCAGCAGGTAGTAGAGAAAGCAAATTGTCCTTTCTTTTAAAGGGAATGGAATATAAAAATAGAGAAGCCTTGCTAAAGCTAGAAATCACATGATACCAGGTTATAATCCAACAGGTTTATTTGAAAACATAAGCTTTTCCTTCAGGAGTGAGGCTCTGAATGCTTGTGTTTTCAAATAAACATGTTGGACTATAACCTGGTGTCGTGTGATTTTTGATCTAGTCCAACACCAGTACCTCCACATCATTGCTAAAGCTTTACATGGTACTAATACTGGAGTACTGTGAACAGTTTTGGTCCCATTGTTGAAGGAAGTGCATACAATTAAATTGGAGGCAGACCAAAGAAGATTCACTACTGATTACGGATTTGGAGGAGGAGTATGAAGCTCAAGTTGAATTTAGGCCTGTCATCAATGGAATTTAGATGAATGAAAGGTGACCTTATTAAAGTATGCAAGATTCTTTGAGGGTTTCACAGGTAAATGTGGAGAGGTTACTTCTCACTGTTGAAGCATCTAAGAACAAAAGCATATTCTCAGAGTAAGATGTCATCCTGTAGAGATGAGAAGGAATTTCTTCTCTGAGAGGGCAGTCAATCTGTGAAATTCTTTACTGCAGAACACAGTAAAGACTGGGCTGCATATTCAAGACAGAGATAGAAAAATCTTTTAATAGGGTAAGGGAAAAAAGTGTAATGGGGGAAAAGACAGGAAAGTGGAATTAAGGATTATCAGAGCAGCGATGATCTCACTAACTGGTAGAGTTAACTTGATGGACTTCTGCTCCTCCATCTAGTAGCACCAGCACTACAAGACCACTCCTGAGCTCAGACACTATAAAGGCAAGATTTCACAGAATTACAGACATTTCAATATACAAGACTATTCATCCTAATGTTAAAGCTTTTCTATAACTCTACTCTCCATATTATGTCTTTTCAAGTTTATCTATTTAAAATGAAGTGTTAGATTCTGCCTCAATCATCACAGGAATACCTAATGGTATCAATGAACTTTCCTCTTTTTCCCTCATTTCTTCCTCATTTAACATTCTTTAGTTGTCTACCCACAGTCAGAACAACAGTCAGAACTTCATGTTTTGCTTAACTCTTTCTTCAAATCCTCTCCTCTCTCAATACTACTACCAGTCATCATCCTGCCATTGCATCTCTTGGTTCTTTGGGAAATACGTATATAATAGAAAAACTTGTTGGAACTTGCAACTCACATGCTTCATCATCTAGTTTTTCCACACCTTTTAAAGTATGATCCAAAAAGTGCAGCCCATCATTGGATAATTAAACTGATCGAAAACAAATTTCAGGCAGCTACTTCAATCCACCTAAGAGCAATGGGAGCCAATATGGCAGTTGTGGCACAAAGGAAGTGCTGAATCCAGAATGATATACATGTCCATTTTACACCTAATGTCTTCCGAATATGTCCAAAAGATTAATGTTAAATGAGACATTCAAAGATAAATGTGAGGTGGTGCAGTTTGGTAAAGCTAAGGGCAGGACTTATACACTTAATTGTAGGGCCCTGGGGAATGTTGCCAATCAAACAGACCTTGGGGTGCAGGATCATAGTTCCTTGAAAGTGAAATTGCAGGTAGACAGGGTAGAGAAGGCGGCATTGGACACACTTGCCTTAATTGGTTGGTGCACTAAGTATAGGAGTTGGGATGTCTTGTTGTGACTGTACAGGACATAGGTTACCTGCTTTTGGAATACTGCATTCAGTTCTGGTCTCCCAGCTATAAGAAAGATGTTGTGAAACTTGAAATGGTTCAGGAAAGATTTACAAAGGTGTTGTCAGGGCTAGAAGATTTGAGCTATAGGGAGAGACTGAATAATCTGAGGTTATCTTCCCTGAAGTGTCAGAGGCTGTGGGGTGATCTTATAGAGATTTATAAAATTATGGGTGACATGGATACGTTTAAAAGAGGAGGTCAGTGCCCAGTGTAGGGGAGTCTAAAACTAGAGGAGACAGGTTTAAGGTGAGAAGGGAAAGATATAAAAGGGAACTAAGGGTAACTTCCTCATGCAGAAGGTGGCGCATGTATGAAATGACCTGCCAGAGGAAGTGGGGAGGCTGGTGCAATCACAACGTTTAAAAGAATGAGTACATGAACAGGAATGCGTTTAGAATGATATGGGCCAAATGTGACTACATTAATTTAGGATATCTGGTCAGCGTTGATGAGTTGGACCAAAGTGCCTGTTTCCCTGTACAAATCTATGATTCTATAGATATTAAGATTTTAGGTTAGGCCCAATATGTAAACTGATATCCAGTATAGATGAAACTGGATTCACAAGGCAAATGAAATCTAGCACTGCTAGATATATATTGTTACACATAAGTCACAAAATCTAAGTCAAAGCACACAATGAGTGGAATTAAATTACCACAGGGAAGTTTAAGGAGAAATCTGTGAATCAGCAGCTTTGACTGAACAACTCATTAAAAAACAAATAAAAAAGGTACATGAACGTAGGTATATGGGAAGATATTGTTACATCCAATTAGTCATACAGTCCACATATACTTTGGATTAACACACTACAAAAAAAAGTACTACATCAGAAAATATTGAACAGTATTAAACCAAAGCCAGGTGAATAGGATGAGTTGAGGAAACTTCGAAACATAGTTATTGGCATCTCTCTTTTAGCAATTAAATACTCACAGTAGAAATAAAACAAACAAGATTATGTCAAATGCTGAGAAACAATGATCCATATCTAACTTCGGCCTTACTATTATCAATTTCCCAGAAACAAAAGTATATAAAAACTAAATAAATTACCACAATGAATTGAACTCTCAGTACATTTTCCCTGAAAGCTTGGCTAGCTAATCTCCAACATACTGTCAAATACCTATTCAGAAAGTCATATCTCCTAAGATCTAATGTCTGCATATTTTTTAAACAATAAAACAATTCAAATAAAAATATACATGAATGAACATTAGCTGGTTCACAGTCAGAATTGTTGCAACTCTTGTAAACATCTTTGGTTAATATCTTAGGGTGAACAAAAATTGAATTCCAAACAAATATTCTTACCCTCTGACTAGTGGCTTTTTGTCTTTACTTAATGCTATCTGCATGAGCCCGAAGTGTCTATAGCCACTTTTTGGGGTTAAATGAAAAACGTAATCATTAATGACAGCATTGCAGGCCAAAATCGCGGAGGTTACAAATACATGCTTACCTATCAAGGGCCTCTTTAAAATATTTTCTCTGGATGTCAAACTGAAATACCGTGTGCTCACAATCAGTAGACGCATTGTCACTACCACCATGCCTTTTCAGAAAAGCATCAAATCCATTTTCATCAGGATATCTTTCACTTCCCATGAAAACCACTACAACAAGAATCAAATGCATATAGAAAATCAAGTACTGAGATCAGAAAATGTCCATTATTAACAGCAATGTGATTAACTCCTGATAAAAAGCAATATTCTTTCTAGGAAAAAATCAATTTGATTGAAAGGTTCAATTAAATTGTCAGGTTAAAATTGCACTTTAATTGTATAATCTCTCTGCAATAAGAGCAGACTTCTATGAAACACCAGTACTTACATATTAGTTGGGCAGAATAATTTGGTCTGCACTTAAAGTTCCATATAACAGATGACACAAAAATAAGTAGAAAGGAAGTATTGAGTACGATACAGAGTCTACAGAGGGACATGTACAGGTTGAGTAAGCCAAAACTTGGAAGATGGAATATTTTGTGAAAATATGAGATCATGAACTTTGGCAGGATGAACAGAAAAGCTGAATATTATTTAAATAGAGAAAAGCTGGAAAAATCAACAGCATAGCATGATTTTGGGAGTCCCAGCGCATGAATCACAAAAGACTAGCATCCAAATTCAGCAGGTAATAGGGAAGGTAAATGGAATATTAGTCTTTATTTCCAACAGATTGGAATATAAAAATATGAAGGTCTTATTGAAACTATACAAGTCTATAAATATCATGTCTGTTCCAATCATCAAACATCCATCTTTTCTAATGCTCTTTTCCAGCATTTGCCAGACTGCACCAGGAATACTGTAAACAGGTTTGGTCCCCTAATTGAAAGAAACATAAATTTGCATTGGAAGCAGTCCAGAGAAGGCTCACTAGGTTGATTCTGGATTTGAATGGATTTGCTTATGAGAAGAGGTTGAGTATGATGTAGAGTATAGAAGAATTTGAGGAGACCACACTGAAACATGTAACATTCTTAGGGGGGTTGATGGGTTAGACGTGCAGAGGTTGTTTTCCCTCAGCTCCGATCAGAGGACATAAGCTCTGAGTAAGGAGTAGCCCATTTAAGATTGGGCTAAGAAGGAATCTTTTTGCTCAGAGGGTGCTGAATCTGTGGAACTCTTTACCACAGAGGCCTATCAAGACTGGGTATTTAAGTACATTTAAGAATGAGACAGACAGAATTCTAACCATTAAAGGAATCAAGCATTATACGAATAAAGCAGGAATTTAGAGTTGAGACTTATCAGATTACAATGGTCTCAAAGAATGGCGAGGCAGTCTTGATGAAAGACCTATCCCTGCTCCTCCATCTTATGGTCCGACTTCTACATTTATAACTTTAAATTTAGATTGTTGCTTTGTTGCTCAGTCTTTAAGTGATATGTTAAAAGGAAATGTGGTACATCAGCAACCAGAACTATTGAAAGTCATCAGAAAAATCAAATACTACGCTAACAAAAACGAACTTTCAACTGTAATGTTACTCCTAACTTACAAGCCAGTTTCTACAATATAGCTTACATAATAAAATACTCTGGTGTGCTTCAATCATCAAATATTAGTGGTTGAATAATAGTGGTTAGCTGTGGAACAAAAATCAAAAGAGGTAGATTGAGGAAGTACAAATGGGCTTCACTCCAAAGTGTGCAGCCTTTGCAGCTAAAGGTTATGTTGGCAACTTAAATTCTAAATGCTTTTACGAGAAGGTAGGAAAGATGTGCTTGTGAACAATGTACATGTAATTTTCAAATTTAATGAAAAATCCTTAGATGGAAACTCTAAATTCAAGCAAATTTCTTAAGTTACATTTATTTTAATTTCTTGGACATATCCTAAGATCGCTACAGATTGAAACATGTCTGAAGAATAATTTGTGCATAACTAATCTAAAATCAACTTATCAATGCAAATATTACACTAGAAACACCATGTTACATAGAACTTACCAGTATCCTACCCAAAGTCCTACATCAGAATTAACCATAATAGCATTACCACATTAATATAATGTGACGATACTTAGCCCAAAATATATTAATGTTTGATTATAAACAAGTTAACTCACTGTGTTCCAAAAAATGTGCCAGTCCTGGAAGATCATCAGGATCGCTAAAACTCCCAATTCCAACACAAAGAGCAGCTGCTGACTACAAAAATGAATGCCATTAGAAAATCATTGGTTGGAACAAAAAAGCATTTTCCCATTTTCTTCAGAATACAGCAGATAATTTCCTCCTAGGCATGTTACCGGAAAACAATTTAGCCAAGCATCGAGACCTTGCGATCTTGCCGGATAATTCGAAATTCAGATAATCGAATGCCAGATAATCGAGGTTCCTCTGTACTCCAACTCCTTGAAATAAGGGCCAACATTCCATTAGCCTTCCTAATTAACTGCTGCATATGTGTGCTAGCTTATTGCGTTTTGAGCACCTAAGTCTCAATATGTCACAGTTTTCTGCAAATTCACTCCATTCAAATAACACTGATTCCTGTGGAATCCCACTGGTCACAGATCATCAACTTGAAATATAATCCATTATCCCCACTCACTGTTTTCTACCCATTTGCCAATTCTCTATTCAAGCCAATAAACAACCACCAACGCCATAACTTCAGTCTTATGGCTGAATAATTTACAAGGTACTTAGTCTAACACTTTCCAGAAGTCTGGGGTGGGTCTTTTTTACTCTGAGGTCATTTATTACACCTGCCTCATTACCCATCATTAGATCCAAGAGAGACTGTTCCCTGGTTGGCTCCATGACATATTGCTCTAGAAATCTATCCTGATACACTCTATGAACCTGTCGTCATAACTACCTTTTCGATCTAGATTAACCTAATCAACATGAAGATTATACCTGTAGTTACTGCTCTATACTTCTGTTCCTATTTTGTTGATCTATACTCTTTCCTCCAGTGTGACCATTGTCCTCCCAACATCTTCTTTCTTTTGCTTTTTTTATTAAAAAAAAGCCTTTGCCCAAATGGACTCTACATCATCCAAGCCCAGCTCATCTCTCAGAACTGTCTTAATTTCGTACATTACTTACCGCAATTTTCCTTCCCTCCTGTCTTGCAAAAGGTCAAAAATGATTAAATGTTAAGTTCCCAGTGTTGATCTCTTTATAACTATGTCTGTGTAATGGCAATGAGATCATATCCATTTATGTCTATTTGTGCCAGCAGTTCTCTTACTTTATTTTGAACACTTCGTGAACTAAGATAAAAAGCCTTTAGGGTAGTCTTTTTGCAATTTTTTAAACACCCTAACTTTTCTTTGTATTGTGGCACTAATCGCCCCTTACCCCTGATTACCCCTTCTACTCTTGTTGCATTTTACTGTTCTTTCTTTTATTACTGTTTTTGTTTCTCTTTCCCTGCAGGGAGCAGTCGGAAGGAGGAACAGCAGCAGCACAGAATGAGTTTAAAACTCATTGAGCTCAGGGAGCGCAGCCTAGTCTGTGAGGAGCAGTTGGAAGGTGGAACAGCAATAGCAGCAGTACTGAGTGAGTATAAAACTACTGAGCTCGGGGAGCACAGACTAGTCTATGGGGAACAGTTGGAAGAAGGAACAGCAGCAGCACAGAGTGAATTTAAAACTCGCTGAGCTCAGGGAGCATGACCTCGTCTGCAGGAAGCAGTCAGAGAAGCAGAACAGCATGGAGTGAGCATAAAACTTACTGAGCTCAGGGAGCATAACATAGTATGCAGGGAACAGTCAGAGAAGCAGCAGCACAGGGTGGGTATAAAACTCACTGAGCTCGGGGAGCACGGCCTGGTCTGCAGGGAATGGTTGGAGAAGTAGCAGCATGGTGTGAGGAAAAACTCAGGGCTCACTGTAACTGTGAAAAATACTGGAGTGACGCCACAAGGAAGCTGTGACCTGATTGGCTGGTACGAAATCTACACTAAGTTTAAAAAAAAAGCAGAGAAGTATTAAGAAATTAATTCACTCATAAGTTTATATAAGATTAATAAAGTAACTAAGTAGAGATGGCTGGGCAGGTAATATTGTATAGGTGTATGATGTGGGAGCTGATAGTTCCCATTGCGAGCTGCAGTGACTACATTTGCAGCAAGTGTTGGCTGCTGGAGGAACTCCAGTTTAAAATTGATGATCAGGAATTTGAGCTTCAAACATTGCAGCATGTCCGGAAGGGGGAGAGGTACCTGGATGCTTTTGTTTCAGGAGGCGGTCTCACCTGGTAGATTAAGTACTTCAAAATTCAGTCAGTGATCAGGGCATGACTGCAAGTGAGGCAGGTAGGGAGATCCTCAACTCTTGACCTTGAGCAACAGATATGAGGTACTTGCTCCCTGTGTGGATAAGGAGAAGGGCTGCAGGCAGGATGAGCTAACTGATCAAAGCACCATGGCAAAGGAAGCCATTCAAGAGGTGGGAGCAAAAAGACAAGTAGTTACTTATAGGGGATTCTATAATTCCAGGGGAAAGAGAGTATCCTTTGTAAGCAGGATTGAGAGTCCCGCATGGTGTGTTGCCTGCCCAGTGCTGGACATCTCTGACCAGCTTGAAAGGATATTGGAGAAGGAGGGCGAGGATCCAGTTGTTGTGATCCACATTGGGACAAACAACATAGGCAAGGCTAGGAAGGGAATTACCTGTTTGGGTTTATGCCCGAAATGTCGATTCTCCTGCTCCTTGGATGCTGCCTGACCTGCTGCGCTTTTCCAGCAACACACTTTTCAGCTCTGATCTCCAGTATCTGCAGTCCTCACTTTCTCCTGTTTGGGGATTATCAAGCACTAGGAAGTAAATTTAGGCACAGTTCCTCAAAGGTTATAATCTCCAGATTACTACCAGAGGCACGTGCAAATTGGTTTAGGAGTAAGAAAATTAGGGAAGTAAACACGTGGCTAAGGGAGTGGTATGAGAAAGAGGGGTTCCATTTCATGGGGCATTGGCAACAGTTTTGGAACAGGAGGGATCTGTACCAAAGGGACAGTCTCTACCTGAACCAGTGTTCTAGCGAAAATGATAAATATAGTGGTAACTAGGGCTTTAAACTAGTGAGTTGGGTGGTGGGGGGGTGGGAGGAATGATTGGAAGTATGATGGTAAGTAAAAAGGAAAGCTGCAAGTTAGCATGAGTGCAGGAGTGTTTAACTATATGACAAACTATGAAAGAAATAAAAAGGAAGCTTAACTCAGAAATTATTATTATTGGAGATGTTGGAATTCATAAAGAGGATACAAAAACTAGCATAAGGGCACTTTACCAGAACGTTCACAGAATTCGTAGAGGGACCTAGGTGTCCTTCCGCATGAATCACAGAAGGTTGGTCTGCAGGTACAACAGGTAATTAATAAGGTAAATGGAATTTTGTCCTTCATTGCTTCAATGACGGATCAGATTACAATTAAATGAGAACTGTTCTAGTGTAAAAATGCACTCTTACTTACAAATAGAAACAAACAAAATAAGGTCACCAACATCAATTTAAACAGAATGTAAAGGTAGAGTCACCATAGTCTTACCAGACCATAGGGCTGCTCTCTCATTAGAGAGGGATGACTGATGACGGTATAACCTGAAGGTCACCACGCCTCAGGCAAGGGGAGAGGTTGCAAAGGAGAATCCTTCATGGTAATCTCAGCCGGTGTGGGAATAGAACCCACGCTTTAGGTATCACTCAGTGTTGCAAACCACCTGTCCAGCCAACTGAGATAACCGACCCTTAAACGGGAAGTATATTCTAAAGAATTCATAGATAACCCTAAACGTTCCAGTTGAAATATTCATTCACACTTTAACTTCTCAGAGATACTCATTGCTGCGATGTTTTGAGTTTTATAACTGCAAGTGCATATATTTCAACTGAGTTCTTCTCATGGCATCAAAATTCTCACCAACACTTCTTGCTGCCCATTAGATTGTAGCTGTACTATTGCTCCTCTTCATGGTCACTTATGTGATTTTTTGAAAAATTTAATTATATTTAAAAATTACAGAAAAGATTCATTGATTTAGTTCCACGCAAAATAAATGTTTACCTGCTTTTCGGAATTTTTTTTGCTTCCCGAACATGATCCAGCTAACTCTCCAAATTCATCATCATAATCCTCGAGATGTTCTTCTATAGATTCACCATCTGAGGGACTCTCAGAACTCCCATCATCATTGTCACTTTCCTCTTCTTCAGTCTGCATGACTGAATCAGACATTTCTTCCTCTTCTTCTTCTTCTTCATTTTCTTCCTCATCTTCTGCTTCATCACCTCCTCCAGTAGACATGTCAGAAATTAAAAGCGTGCTTAAACCATTTTCAAGTTTAATATACCTGAAATATAGTTTGAAAGTATACCTTAAACAAATCTTTCTCATATAAAAAAATCAGTATTTCATACCACAAGAGATAAAAGTGTAAACATTCCTTAAAATTTGGTTTTTGTTCTTAGCCACATTCCATTTCATAATTATACAGCAAATTTTCTTTGAATTCATATGCTGAGATTTTACCCTCATGCATATTCATGACCTTACATCTTTTTATGTTTAAATACTTAATGCTTTTTTGTGCTTTGGTCCACTTTGGTCAGTCTAGTGTTGGTGCTTGCAACCCAAGACTTCATCCCCACATCACCTCATCCACAGTAGGCTATAACTTTCTTTAGTAGTTCTATAAATTATATCCACTGTTATAGAACAAAGAACTGTGGATGCTGGAGATCTGAAACAAAAACATACAGTGCTGGAGAAAGCATCTATAGAGAGAGAAGCAGAGTAAATGGTGTGAGTCCAGTGACCCTTCATCAGAATTGATCTGCTGAGTTTCTCCAACATTTTCTGTTTTTACATTCACCATTAGTTATACTCCACTTGTTTTTTTAATTGTATTGATGATTTTGCAAGATAAGTTGCAAGCATCAACAGCAACACCACAACAAGGAAAAAGGGCCTCTAAGAGAACAAGAAAAGCAACTGAGTATCTACTTAACCAGATTGCAGGATTATAAATTAATGGTGCAGGGATTGAGACTAAATTGTAAATTAAAGGAATTACATTAAATATCAAATCAGGTATAGAAAAAAAAAGAGAAACAATTGGATGGGAGAAGAAGACAGAACAAAGGTAAATAGAAAATTTACCATTTAAACTTTATAAAATCTCAAAAAACTAAAACCTTTAAGAATGAAACCTTGGGTTTCTAATAGTTAATTTTCAATTCTAGAAAGGTCGACTGGAATAATTAACAGTGTCACTTCATTAAGAAGAGGATGGAGACTTGAAACTAAAATAGAAGCAAAATACTGCAGATGCTGAAAATCAAGTAAAAAGTTCAATTACTGTCAGTAAAGAAGTAGTATTAGACAAACTAATGGGCTAAAGGCAGGTAAGTCCCCTACCTCAGGAAGGATATTATCAAGCTGGAGAGGGTTCAAAAATGATTTACCAGGATGTTGCCAGGTATGGAAGGTTTGAGTTATAAAGAAATGCTGGATAGACTGTGACATTTTTCACTGGAGCTTGGGAGGTTGAGAGGTGACCTTGAGAAAGTGTATACTGTATAAGCAGGTAAGGAAAGAGTTAAGTTCTGAGTTTACTGAAACAAGAGGTTCAGCTGAGCATGACTCAGATCAGATAAGCACTTACAGTTAACAATGGAGTGCTGGAGGCAAGGGTAATGGCTTAACTAGGTGGAAAAGCATTCATTATATAGAGTCATTTAACAGGACGAGGTAGCATTCAGTATGTAACATCAAGGAGAAAGTGAGGACTGCAGATGCTGGAGATCAGAGCTGAAAATGTGTTGCTGGAAAAGCGCAGCAGGTCAGACAGCATCCAAGGAACAGGAGAATCGACGTTTCGGGCATAAGCCCTTCTTCAGGAATTCTTCAGTCTTCCTGAAGAATGCCCGAAATGTTGATTCTCCTGTTCCTTGGATGCTGTCTAACCTGCTGCGCTTTTCCAGCAACACATTTTCAGTATGTAACATCAGTTAACAAGGTGAGAAGTATTCATTATGTGAAGTCAGTTATTCATTGTGTAACTGCAGATAGCTTAATCTTTACTATTGATACTCACTGATTGTAACGGTCAATTAATATGTATGTCGCCTTATCTGGATGCTCCTCCCTGTAAAATGACTATATAGTTCATTAAGAAACTGCTGTTCCAGTGAACTCATATCTCTGTGCACACAGGTGATCATTCTCTCTCCCTCCAGAGCCCGGAATAAAGATGAAGGAGGTAAAACTATACTGAGTCTTTGAGCGTTTTGCTTTGACGGAGGGGGATGGTAGTTGTCTTTTCCCTAAGATGGGAAATTTCAAGACAAGGGGGCACAATTATAAGGTGAGGGGAGAGAGATTTTAAAAAAGACGGAGGCTTTTTTTTACACCGAGGATGGTTCACGCGTGGAATGAACTTCCTGAGTAAGTGGTGGACGTAGAGACAATTACAACGTTTAAAAGACATTTGGGTGGATGCACGAATACGAAAGATTTAGAGGAATATGGGCCAGAAGCAGGCAGGGGGGACTAGCTTAGTTTGGGATTATGTTTGGACCGAAGGGTCTATATTCATGCTGTATGATCTACTCTAAGTAGCTACAGATAGTGGATGTGGTCGTGAATGCACAGGCTTTAATTTTCCAAAAGTCTTTGGATTCTGGAAAAATACCATAGGATTGAAAAACTGCTAATGTGACACCTCTATTCAAAATGGGAGGGGAGCCAAAAACAGGAAATTATAGGTCAAGTAATTAGACTAGTATTGTAGAAAAAAAAAGTGTTGAATCAGTCATGAAAGAAGCAATAGCAACACATTTGGAAAATCATTCTAATCAAGGAGAGTCAGCATGGCCTAATGAAAAGGAAATCATGTCTGACAAATTTATTAGTTTTTTTTTTAAATTCCATTCAGAATGCATACAGGGGACCAGTATATGTGTTGCATTTTGACTTCCAGAAGGGGCTCAACAAGGTACCACATAAAAGTTTAAGTAATCAGTTAAGAGCCCACTTTGTGGAAGTATATATTGGCTACAGAGAAAGAATTGGCTACTGGGCAGAAAACAGTGGGGATAAGGGGTTCTTTTTCATGTTGGTGACCTTTAATCAGAGTAGTTCCACAGGGATCAGTTCTGGGGCCACAAATGTTTACAATACATATCAATGGTTTGGAGGAAGGAAGCGAATGTATTGTTGCCACATTTGCAAATGACAAAAAAATGTGGAAAGGCAAGTTGCAAATGGGTTGTAAAGAGTTTAGATAGAGATGTTGATAGTTTAAGAAAGTGGGCAAGGAGTTGGCAAATGGAGTATAATGTGGGAAGACACAAAGTTATTCGTTTTGGAATTCAAATCATGATATTTAAACAGTCTAACAACCAAAACTGAAATCAGACAAGTGCTTCAAATAACTTAGGAGCACACAGAGAGAGGGAGAACAGTATCAATTAAATGAATAAAACCTGCATAAATCTGCAATACAAAGTAACTTGGGGTGCTTATGCATCAAACATAGAAAGCTAGCACACAGGTGTCGCTTATAATCAGCAAGGCTTTTTAGATTAGATTAGATTACTTACAGTGTGCAAATAGGCCCTTCGGCCCAACAAGTCCACACCGACCCGCCGAAGCGTAACCCACCCATACCCCTACATTTACCCCTTTTAACCTAACACTACGGGCAATTTAGCATGGCCAATTCACCTGACCCGCACATCTTTGTGACTGTGGGAGGAAACCGGAGCACCCGGAGGAAACCCACGCAGATACGGGGAGAATGTGCAAACTCCACACAGTCAGTCGCCTGAGTCGGGAATTGAACCCAGGTCTCTGGCGCTGTGAGGCAGCAGTGCTAACCACTGTGCCACCGTGCCGCCCGCTAATGGAATGCTGGCCTTAATTTCAAGAGGTTTACAGTATGAGTAGCAAAATCTGACTGCAACTGTACAATGTGTGGTGAGATCACATCTGGAGTAGTGAGGTCAGTTTTGGTCACTTTATTTAAGGAAAGATATTATTTCATTGGAGGCATTTTAGAGAAGGTTTGCTAGGATAATCCCCAGTATGGCCAGACTGTCTTAATTGCAAAGCAGACCAGAGGGATCAAATAGCCTACTTTTGTTCCTATTTCTTAAGGTCTAACTCAAAATGTCAACTTTGTTTTGGTCTGTACAGATGATGCCAGGTCTGCTGAGAAGTGTTTTATTTCAAGTTTAGACCAGACAATGTGACTTAATTTTTTTGCTGCAAGTTTACATTATATCTACTCTGCAGGTACATTCACCATTCACAAGTCAAATGCTTTGAGTGGCATTGCATTCCTGAACCTGTAGGTGCTTTACTGAATGAATGCTGGAATGCAATAATTTAAATCCTCTCAACTTTTAACAAAACCAGAACGTGTCTGGTAGATTAGATTTACACCAACCTGACGTTCTTTTGCAAACAAACTTTCTGCGATTGTTGAGTGTTTTGCTAATCAGGGGACTGAATAGCACAGTTCATACTCACCAATTCAAATCATGATATTTAAACAGTCTAACATCCAAAACTAAAATCAGACAAGTGCTTCAAATAACTTAGGAGCACACAGAGAGAGTGACAAAGTGTCACTTCAATATGCTAGATCATTAAGGGTCTCGGTTAAACTATGCATTTCTAAAACGACAGAAACCTAAAATGTTAATTCTGTCAAATTTGTTCAAAAGATCAATCCATCCAACATAAACAAATTTTAAGTCCACAGTCAGAGAATTCTAGGCTGACAAACTGCTTGAGATTTGCTTACAGTTTGTAGCAACACTACAAGGATCTTAAATTTGTGGGGTTTTTTTTCCATTTTCATTATATTATATCATTTCTGTGTTACATCTCAAGTCAAAACAAATTTAACAAAAGTTTTGAAGTTTAAGAAAACATATGATAATGCGGACCTATGACAATAATTTGGGAAGACAGCAGTATAACAATACTGGTCACATTCCTATACAAAGCTCTATAAAAGTATGACTCAAGTCAGTGGGGTAATTGCTTTTTAACTATTGAACACAGTTATATGAAGGAGTATCCTACTATAGGAACATTTTAAAGCATTCAGTAACAGCATAGATAATACAAAATCTATTGTATGTGGGAACATTGCAAGTGATGGAAATCTAAAATACTGAAAAGACTGGATGAAGATAGATAGGATAGTGATGGTGGCATTTGGTATGCTCGCCTTTATTGGTCAGGGCATTGAGTATAGGACTTAGGAGGTCGTGCTGCAGCTGTGCAAGACAATGGTTAGGCCACTTTTGGAATAGCATATTCTATTCTGGTCTCCCTGCTATAGGAAGGATGTTGTAAAACTTGAAAGGGTTCAGGAAAGATTTACAAGGGTGTTGCCAGGGTTAGCGGGTTCAAGTTATACAGAGGGGCTGAATAGGCTGGGAGACAAAAAAAACTGCAGATGCTGGAATCCAAAGTAGACAAACAGGAACTGAAAGAACACAGCAAGCCATGCAGTTTCAGGAGGTGGAGAAGTCATTGTTTCGGATATAACCCTTCTTCAGAAGGAGCTATTTTCCTTGCAGTGTCAGAGCTGAAGGGTGATCTTATAAAAGTTTAAAATTCTTGAGGGGCAAGGATAGGTTGAATAGATACAGTAATTTCCCTGGGATGGGGGAGTCCAAAATTAGAGGACACTGGTTTAAGATGAGAGGGGAAAGATTTAAAAGGGACCTAATGGGCAACTCTTTAACGCAAAGAGTGGTGCGTGTATGAAATGAGCTGCCAAAGGAAGTGCTGGAGGCTGGTACAATTATAACATTTAAAAGACATGGGATGGTTACATGAATAGGAAGGGTTTAGATGGATATGGGCCAGATGCTGACAAATGGGACTAGATTTATCTAGGATATCTGGTCAGCATGAATAAGTTGGACCAAAGGGTCTGTTTCTGTGCTGTACATCTCTATGACTCTATAAATGCTCAACATATCTGTGGAGAGAGGAGACCTAATGTGAACTCCCCAGATGCTACTAGACCTGCACTGATCAACTGCATTCCTTTCAAGTAATATGGTGACAAAATAATACACCAGATGAGTATGAAAGGCTTAAGTCTCAAAAATACAGGTGTATTACACTTACTAAGTGAAAAACAGCACTGTAACAGTATAAATTTATGTACTCACCTGGAGTAACTGCATTGTAACAATATGGCTGCATCAGAAAGCTCTAGGAATCAGATACAATAACAGCATAATTTTCTTTGCTAAATTAATTAGGTCAATTGGATTGTCAATCCTACAGTTGGTTTTACTGGTAGAGTATTAAAATTTTCAACCAAGGTAACATTTTTAAACTGATTTGAACCCTCATTCACTTCTTATCAGCTATTCTGATTATTAGTCGAAAAGTGAATCTTCATCCGTGTGAAGAGCTGATGCTCGAAACGTCAACTCTCCTGCACCTCGGATGCTGCCTCACCAGCTGTGCTTTTCCAGCACCACACTTTTTGACTTTAATCTCCAGCATCTGCAGTCCTCACTTTCTCCTATTCTGATTATTAGTTCAGTAATATAACCACTACACTGTTGTTCCTATATTCATGGGAGTCTGTGCCCAGGAATAATTTTCTCCAGTACTCTGTAGGCAAGGGGCTCCAAAGACTCGCAATTCTCAGAAGAAATTCCTCTTAATTTTAGACTTAAATTGGTGCCTCAATATTCTGAAACCGAGCTCTCTGGTCCTAGACTCTCCCACGAGGGGAGACATCTTTTCAGCATTTGTTAAGCATCTTAAGAATCCTATATGTTTCAGTTAGGTCACTTCATTCTACTAAATTGTAATGACTCCCAATCTGTTTAACCTTTGTTCATACGATAATCTCTAATTAAGTAATTTTGATGTGCAAATGTTGTACATATGTAAGAAACCAGAAGGGTCCAAAATAACATGATAAATCACCATATAATTTGTTTTGTTTGTGTTGCAGGAAAAATCGACATTTCGGGCAAAACCACTTCATCAGGAATAGAAGCAGGGTGCCTGCAGAGTGGAGAGATAAATGAGAGGGGGATGGGGGTGGCGAGAAGGTAGCCAGAGTACAAATAGGTGAATGG
>NC_057720.1:42115833-42155332 GCF_004010195.1 Chiloscyllium plagiosum | reverse complement strand
ATGCAAGGACTGCACAAAACATTATATAGGACAAACAGGAAGACAGCTAACTATCCGCATACATGAACATCAACTAGCCACGAAACGACACTACCAGCTATCCTTAGTAGCCACACATGCAGACAACAAGCAACATGAATTCGACTTGGACAACACTACTATCATAGGGCAAGTCAGACAGAGAACAGCCAGGGAATTCCTAGAAGCATGGTATTCATCCACAAACTCCATCAACAAACACATCGGCCTGGACCCAATATACCAACCACTACAGCGGACAGCTGAAACTGACAACCGGAAGCAGCAGGGACAGACCACTATAAACACTGGAGGAAACATCAAAGAAACGCTTCGCAGGAGGCTCCCAAGCACTGATGATGTCGCCTAGCCAGGGGACGAAACATTTGCAACAAAAACTTCCAGCTCGGCGAACAGAACCACAACGAGCACCCGAGCTACAAATCTTCGCACAAACTTTGAACACAGTACTCTTTTCGTACTGGTCTATCAGAGCTGCCATCTTCTTGTTTAGATGTCACTGTACTGAAAATTTAGGTTCAGTTATGTGCTCAAATCACTTGAACCCAAAAACATGTAAGAGAAGTATTACCATTGAGCCAGAATAGGTAATAAGGTGGCATAAGACTTTAGATGCTAAGTTCATATGAAATCACTGAGATCTATGTTTTAATTTAATTCATTTTTTTTTAAAATGTAAGCAACTTTAAGTAATTACTTTATGTAATCCATAATTTAAAATCATCAAAAGTGGACAATTGTGGGACATAGTTTATTACTGTCTGCGTATTCACTATGTAGATGTGTAATTCACATCCCATGCGTATAACATCCATGACTGTATATCATGAAGTAAGAAACAATATGCTGCAACAAGAACTACTTCTAAGCAAATAGTATCTAGACATTGCTGTTGAAGATATTGACCATGTTAGAAACACTACTTTTCAGAATAATTTCTTCTCAAAAGTATATCGTTGTATAAATCGCTATCCTGTCTCCAAATAATTTTATAACTGAAACCCCTCAAAACGTTCGACACTGCAATTATCAGCTATCTATTCCCCATCAAAATATTGTTACCAGTGAAAAGTGACCAACTTTCTACCTTGGCTGGAAGAACGGGTCCAATATAGCTACGTTTGCCTCTTCAGCATTCACAACATTTTTTGATTTCTTGAATTTGATACGTTCTTAATACGAGTTTTAAAAAGCTTCCTGAATGTATTCTACTCTTAACAAAAGTCAGATCAGCAACTTACTCCCAGATCATCGGTTTTTTTCAAAATGAGAAAACATTTCCGTGGGAGCAGCTTTCCTGGGAAAGGTGGCAGTCCCATCTCTGGATTACATTGTAGCTTATCCATTCCCAGCACGAATGGATAAGGACACAAGTCGTTCTTCTGGCGTTTTTTATAACTCCAGAAGCTGGAGTAGGCTGTCTACGGGAAGAGTGTTGTTCAGGCTGTTTTTACCTGTACTCTTTGGGGTCGTTGGGAGATTTGACAATGCCCGGATCGCCGCGATTCTTCTCGGGATTAAACTCCTCCCCCTGTCCCTGCTCCTGCTCCGAAGTGTCCACTGCTGCTGTCGCCGCCGTACCAGAATCTACATTCTGACCTTTTTCTCTAATCGACGATTTAGACTTGTTCCTCACAGGCATGGCCAGGTGCCGCCAAACAGCCCGGGGAGGCGAGAGGCACGACGCGGCCGATCCGGCTAACGCGAGCTGCGGGCACCGGCTGCTGCTGCTGCTGCCGCCGCGGCCACCAGCTGAAGGCCTCGACCACCACGCCGCCCAGCCCGTTAACCTTGAAAACAGTTTAAATGCTGCAACAGACCGTTTATAAAACGTAATCAGGCCCGTCGTAATGTGAATAAATAAACAAACAAAGCCCTGCCCGGGTCACCTAGTAAATGAATAGGTATTGCGTCCTGACCCCTTGGCTATAAGGTGGTATCTAATTGGAGCACTGAGCCACTTGACACTCAGCCTCGAAAGGAAACCAGCAAACCGTTCGCACCGTTCTACCAAGCCGGCTAGTTCCCGTGGGCGGGACCAGGCACTGATAGCTCCGCCCCCTTCATCCCAATCGGTCGTTTTGCCCCGAGTCACGTGTTTGTATGGTTCAGCTGCATGTCAATCATCGGTCTCGGGCTATCATGCTTGGTTGTGAAGCTGCTGCTTGGTGACACATTGTTGACTCGCCGCCAGAGGAAGCCCCCAGTGGTTGCACGAACAGAGAGTGCAATCGCTGCAATTCCTCCCTTCCGTCCGCCAATACACTCGATCAAACTTCCTCTCATTTTACTACTCTCACCCGGAACTCTTGTCATTTGCCTCCTACACTGTTCCAGTGAAACTCGAATTAGGATGGAAGAACAGCATCCATCAGGCACGTGGGAAGTCAATAATCTCAAATTATAAATCTGCCTTTTTTTTGTTTTTAGATTGCAATTGTTAATGATTTTGCTTCTCTAGTTTACACAAATAGATTTTTTTAACCAACGATACAATTGCAAGCTGTTGCTAAAGAAGTTCAATTTCCTTCTTGAGCCATAAATTGACTTTCACTCTTAACATTATAAATTAATAGAAGTCATAACTCTTGGCATTATTCAACCTGCTTTAATTCTTACGATGTTTAAGTGTTCCTGTGTCTATTTTACTCGTATTGTTCAAATGTTGCCTCTTGCGCAAAGGTGACCAAGCGAAGAGATTGGTAAAAGGATGGAGCAAGAAAGGAAGGTGAATTCCAAAATATAATGTGACAAGTATTTGAATACTCTGAAAGGGGTAAACACCTTAATAGTTGGCACATCTCTTAACTTCTACATACTTTGTTCAGCAAGCCTTGGCTTTGACTTAGATAGAGTCATACAGCATGGAAACGTACCTTCAATCCAACTTATCCATGCTAACCAGGTTTCCCAAACTAAATTAGTCCCATTTGCCTGTGTTTGGCCCATATCTCTCTAAACTTTTCATGTAGTGTCCAAATCCATAACTCAGCAATTAATATTTTAGCACTCTGGTATTAATCAAAAATACCAGATTAGAACCTTTCAAACATCACTGTTTATTTAAGATGGATACCAATTCTACTCAATGCCCAAAGTCGTAGGAGTGAATCCCACTATAGAAGGATTGCCATCTGGGTTAACAGAAGCAATGCTGCCTTAGATGTCCTGAACTTTAGGATGGATTATACAATTGTAAGTTTAAGTTTTAAGTTGGTTTAAGTTTTTTACAGCATGTTGAAAACAGATTTATATTACATATTTGGTGTGATTTATATTTGCTCTCAGGATCTGAGTAATATCACATTTGATATGTCCTCAGGTTTTGGGCAATTCTAGAAACTCTGTTTTAATGGCTTGAAGGTAGTAGAAAGAGGGTGGTGGTAGAGGGTTGCTTTTCAGACTGGAGGCCTGGAGGAGTGCCACAAGCATCAGTGTGGGTCCACTACCTTTTCTCATTTATATAAATGATTTGGGTATGAACATAGTTAAGTTTGCAGATGACACCAAAATTAGAGGTGTAGTTGATAGCAAAGAAGGTTACCTCACAGTACAATGGAATCTTGATCAGATGGCCAATGGGCTGAGGAGTGACAGATGGAGTTTAATTTAGATAAATGCGAGGTGCTGCATTTTGGAAAAGCAAATCAGAGTGGGACTTATACACTTAATGGTAAGGTCTTAAGGAGTGTTGCTGAACAAAGAGATTTTGGCCTGCAGGTTCACAGTTCCTTGAAAGTAGAGTCGCAGGTAGATAGGATAGTGAAGAAGGCGTTTGGTATGCTTTTCTTTATTGGTCAGAGTATTGAGTATAGGAGTTGGGAGGTCATTTGGCACCTGTACAGGACATTGGTTAGGCCACTTTCAGAATATTGCATGCAGTACTGGTCTCCTTCCAACCAGAAGGATGTTGTGAAACTTGAAAGGGTTCAGAAAAGATTTACAAAGATGTTGCCAGGTTTGGAGGATTTGAGGTATGGGGAAAGGCTGAATAGGTTGGGGCTGTTTTCCCTGGAGTGCGGAGGCTGAGAAGTGACTTTATAGAGGTTTATAAAATCATGAGGGACATGGATAGGATAAATAAACAAAGTATTTTCCCTGGGGTAGGTGAGTCCAGAACTCGAGGGCATAAGTTAGGGTGAGAGGGGAAAGATATAAAAGGGACATGCAAAGGGTTGCACATGTATGGAATGAGCTGCCAGAGGAAGTGCTGGAGACTGGTACAATTGCAGCATTTAAAAGTCATCTGGATGTGTATATGAACAAGAAGGGTTTAGAGGGATATGGGCCAAGTGCTGGCAAATTGGACTAGATTAGATTGGGATATCTGGTCAGCATGGACGAGTTGGACCGAAGGTTCTGTTTCTGTGCTTTATTTCTCTATGACTCTATATGCCTTCTTAAACCTCTGGAGTCCTTTCAGTAATAATGCTCCAACTATGAGTTCAATAAGATAGTTAGTCATAGCTCACAGAGATCTGTCTCCATTAGAGAGATACATATTGATCATATGCAGTTTGACAACCATTATTCCACAAGTGATCACTCACCATTGCAGAGCTCAGAGTAGAGCATTTGTTTAAGGTGTTTGTATTGGGCGTGGACAAAGTGACAGCTTTTTGCATGTGACCAGTGGCTTGATACTGGGGATATTGGCCTGGGAAAGCACGCTTACATCTATCCTCTAATGGATTTGCAGGATTTTGCAAAGGCAGCGCTGGTGATAACTCTCAAGGGATTTGCAGCATCTACTGTACATTCTCCATGTTTCTGATGCATACAGGAGGTTGAGGACCATGGTTGCTCTGTAGACCATGAGTTCATTGCTAGGTTTCAGTCTTGGAGTTCAAACACTCTGCTCCTCAGTGTCTGAAGGCTGTATCGGCACTTTGGAGTCAATGTTGGATTGCATCAATATCTGCTCACACCAAAAGGAGCTGAAAATGTGTTGCTGGAAAAGCGCAGCAGGTCAGGCAGCATCCAAGGAACAGGAGAATTGACTTTTCGAGCATAAGCCCTTCTTCAGGAATTCCTGTTCCTTGGATGCTGCCTGACCTGCTGCGCTTTTCCAGCAACACATTTTCAGCTCTGATCTCCAGCATCTGCAGTCCTCACTTTCTCCTCACACCAAAAGGAAGCTCCCAAGGTATAGGAAATGACCTATGTTTTCCAGGGGCTCACCATAGATTTTGAAAGTCAGATGCCAGTGCTTTGTGGCAGGAGTAGGCTGATAGGGAACCATCATTTTCCAGATATTTATTCTGAGGCCTATTCTCTTATATGCCTTGGTGGATGTGTTGACAACAGTTTGTAGCTCGTCATCTGTATGTGTACACGTCATCTGTATACTGCAGCTTGATGACAGAAGTTGGGGTGGTCTTAGTTATGGCTTGAAGTCATTGAAGATTGTACTGTTTTCCACTTATCATCTAGGTTAGCTCCACCCAAGCAGGAGCTTCATAGAGATGGAGCGGAGTGTTGCAGCGAGAAAGTTGGAGAATAGTGTTATGTAGCATAGGGCTCCCTAAACAAGTATTTTACTAAGATATCTGCAATGGTCAGCCATCATTCGAGGGCAGAGAAAACACCAGTCACTTTGAACCTCACTGAGTAGAGCATATGGAGGCCAAGAGCGAGCATAAGAAACAGCATGCAGGATTCAAACCAAACATTGCCATACCAAAAACCACCTTCCCCATCTCCAGCAGAGTCTGCAGCTCCAAGATTGAACAGTTATGCCGTTGCAGAACCCATCTCCCCTAGATTGAAGCAAGTCATCCTTGAACCTGAGAGACTGTCAAAGAAGAAAGAAAATTCCACTTGGGGATAAGGTCAGAAGGCACGACTCTATGAATTACCACAGCCCATATAGAGATTGAACTTGCACCATTGGTATAATACTGTACCATACTCTAGCCCTCTAACCAAATGAAGTAATCAGTCCCCCCTGTTCAGTGAGGGATTCAAAGATAATAATGAAACATTAACAATGATATATGACTAGGATGGACATTTCAAAACAATGCTATTCCTATGATATTCCTGCAGTTGCCCTTGCTGTTGGAGGTTGTAATGAAGAAAGAAATGCCTGAAAACTATGCACATACATGTAATTCATTTAGCCTAATTTATTTTTCAGTAAGAATTGTCCAGTTGGGAGGGGGCATGTTAGTATCCATTATTGTAAGCTGCATTATTTCGACCTGTTGAATTCCAACAATACTGCTATGCATGTTTGAAGTTTCCCAAAGCTTTACACAACCAACCTGAACCCATATTATATGGACTAGGCTTGTATGTGTTGGGCAAACAAAAGTTTCCTAAGCTTTTACTCTAACTTATTTTTTGTATTTACTTTAACTTATATTCTGACAAAGACTCATTACAGTTTTTGCTACTCCAAATTGTGTTTTTGTTCACATCATATCTAAGGTCTTTCCCCAGCTTCGAAAAGCTCTAAAGTTATGACTTAATCGATACTTTTCAAGTTATTTTGTCTTCTGTTTATGTTTTTGGTGTGCTCTGCAGTACCTTAACTAAAAAAAGGCATTTTCTCCTTTCTTTGTTCTCAGAAATCTTGTATCTTTTACAAGTTATAAGATGTACTCTCACGAAGTTTAAACATTCTGTTTTTTGTTCATACAATTTCAGTCTTTCTCCTTGTCTTCATAATATCCATTCCTATACTCATTATATTTCTCCTCTAATATGGCCATTCAGGTACCTGACTCTCCTTGTCTATCTGGGAGGAGAAAGTGAGGACTGCAGATGCTGGAGATCAGAGCTGAAAAATGTGTTGCTGGAAAAGCGCAGCAGGTCAGGCAGCATCAAAGAAGCAGAAGAATCGACGTTTCAGGCATAAGCCCTTCTTCAGGCTTATGCCCGAAACGTCGATCCTCCTGCTTCTTTGATGCTCCTGAAGAAGGGCTTATGCCCGAAACGTCGATTCTCCTGCTTCTTTGATGCTGCCTGATCTGCTGCGCTTTTCCAGCAACACATTTTTCATCTCCTTGTCTATCTGTCAATTAACTTTTTGTCTTTTTTCTTTCTAAGCTTTCTACCATTGTTTCTCTTTTTTTTTTGGCTGTCCAATTTCAGTGTTAACTTACATTACAGAATGCAATAAAGGTGTACCAACAAAAATAAGACAACACTTGTTTCTCCCCAGTACTCCCGACATTCATCGACTGGCAATGTTGCAAATTTAAAAATATCTTGGGCATCAGATAAATGCCATGAACATTTTTTTGAACAATTATCAAACTACTAGAATGATTCTCCAAATGCACAAAGTTAAAAATCACACAACACCAGGTTATAGTCCAACAGGTTTAATTGGAAGCACACTAGCTTTCGGAGTGTCGCTCCTTCATCAGGTGATAGTGGAGGGCTCAATCCTAACACAGAATTTATAGCAAAAATTTACAGTGTGATGTAACTGAAATTATACATTGAAAAATTGATGTTAAGTCTTTCATCTGTTTGAATACCATGATAGTTTCACTTCTTTCATGTGTAAATCACAAAACCTTTTTTTTAAAAGTTGCATTCTCAGGTTAGCTGTTAACAATGGGTGATAGCTAGACAATATGTTAAAGGTGTTAGCCCCCTGTGTTCTCTGTCTATGCCATGATGTTTAGATTGATTCTAAACTAAAAAGTGAGATAACGGAGTTTTACATGAATTCATGCAATTTTTGAGCTCAGAGTTTTACATAAATGCATGCAGTTTTTGAGCAAAGTACAATGTAACCCCACAAAATATGTGTGTGCAGGTGGGTCTTTGTCTGTGTGTGTGTCTGTCTGGGTTGGGGGTTGTGAGTGTGAGAAAGTGTATGTGTGTAATGAGTGTAGAGTGTCTCAAGTCTGTAAGGCGGTGCATGTGGGAGTGTGGGTGTCTGTGTGTGCGTCTGTGTATATGTGTGTCTGTGTGTATAGGAGTGCGTGTGTGTGTGTGTCTGTGTGTACACACCCCAGTCCAACAACGGCATCTCCAAATCATGTCTCCAAATGTATGCAGCTGATTCACTTCCATCTTTCTTTGTGGTCTTGTGAAAATGAACTTTCCCCCTATTTTATCATTTTATTTTCAATTTATAGTTCTCACTGTACTCCAAATTGTCACACATTCATTTTAAATTTTATGGTAAGAATTATGTAATTCATTTATACAGTTAACTTTCTGTTGTTCCCTTGGCAACTAAAGCAATTTAAATGATAATGGCAAGGAAAAATGAAACTTGGGTAAATGCATTACAAAATGTTCCCTGTATGCCAATAGTTTAGACGATAGCATAAAATTACAAAGGGATATTGATAGACTAAGTGAATAGGCAAAATTGTGGCAGATGGAGTTCAATGTAAGCTAGTGTGAGATTATCCATTTTGAACTGAAAAAGGATAGATCAGGGTACTTTCTAGATAGTATGAAGTTAAATACAGTGGATGTCAAAACAAACTTGGGAGATTCGGGTGCATAAATGTTTAGAATTCCATGAACAGGGGCAGAAAATAACTAAGAAGAGGGATGAAATGCTGGCTTATATATCATTTTACTGCTGATTGGTAGACTGATGGATGGTAATAGGTAGATTTGTCCTGCCTTTTATGGGATGGATGCCAGTATTGGAACATTTTGGCGAGGTGGTTTTGGAACATAATTCTTCAATAAAGCAGCTAGGATGTTATCAGAACCCATTGCCTTTTCAGAATCCTTAGCCTTTAATGTGAATTGAGTTGGCTGAAGTCTGGCATGCTGTGATGTTGGGAATCTCAGGAAATGACCAAGATTCTCCATCCAGAGAAACAAACTGGCTGAACATTGGTTTAGAGCAAAACTTTTTTTAAACCTGAGGCACTGCTGTTGGATTTCTCATGAGAAATGCTGATTTGACATGAAGATGAATCCCAGTATTCTAGTTTTCTTCCTTCAGTACAGAAGTCTTGCAGTAGATTTCTGAGACATGTCCCTGGGGCTGCAACATTGCTTCGAGCAAGAAGCAAGTACCAATTGAATGCACACCTGCCAACAGATTCTTTCTTAAAAATATTCACAAACCATAGACAGTTCAGATGTTTCTACTGTTGTATTTCACAGTGGAAAGTGTTTTTATCAATAAAACGTTCAATTATGTGTCGAATGGGAATGGAATAACCCAGTGAGCAACTGACAGTGAACAGTATAACAAAGGTTTAACTTGATACTGGCAGCACACCTTTTCCCGCTTATCTGAAACTAACTAATAAGAAATTGGTGGATCCCAGAAGACAAAGTTATATCCCTTTCCACCTCAAGCTAGAAACATAGTTGTGAGTCAGTATTCACTTAAGTAGTGATGTCGCTTCTATCTGTTGTTTTGGTCGTGGTTTGCTGGTTCAATTATGATTCAAAAAATGAATTACTTAAATTTACTGACATTGCCTCTCACCATCCAGAAACAAATACCGTTTTGAAGGTGATAATTTGGAAGGGAGCAATGCAGATAGGCGAAGGAGCTCAATCATAGATAACAAACTAGATAAGGTCAGGCAACAGTCTCTAATTAATGTCATATGAATAAATATTTGCAGGGACCCAGAGAAATGAATCAGCAGTCAATGTATGTGGAGGGAGTTTCCTGCCTTTGTACTGGAACTGTCAGGTCATCATTTTCTCTGGATGAAGTTTAAAGAATAGTTGGAAAAACAACATGTCTTTCTCAGCTCAAAAATGCCATTGATAACTGAGGCAGCATGAGATCAACCTATTTTATCAGATTATGTGTATTGGATGCAAATGAGAACGGTATGCCAAATATTCTTTCATGACTTGGCACTGCCTGGTGTTGTGTGATTTTTAACTTTGTACACCCCAGTCCAACACCGGCATCTCCAGATCAGAATTAAACTGTTGTATCCCCAGCAGAATGGGGATATTTTTATATATGGAAAGGTAATTGCAGTCATAGCATTGCCAGTAGATGGAGATGAAGGATTGTATTTTTACTTGTAAGAATTGATAATTCAGACTTAAAATAATCCATCAGACAAGCTTTGCTTTTCATTGAGTTGTTTTTTTAAATAAATTAACTTTGTTATCAAAGCAGATTTCTAGTCTCAATCAGTATTATCTCTCGGCAGGTTGATAGCAAAGCCTAAGACCATTTAAAAACCTAAGCCCTGTCATAATAATTTTCTGTCTCCAGCAAACAAGGACTGATGTATTAATATATATATACCTTCTAGCACAAGTAGGCCAGACCCTAGGCCTGATTGATAATCCCACATTGGTTGTTAGCATAATTTTTCAGATACAGGATTATTTAGCAAATGCTGTCCATTTACAGAATCGCATCTAATGTTTGACTCTGAGTTGTGAGTTTGCAAGTGCAGGATGTATGACCTCTATACCTAGCAAACTAGCTTTGATATTCATTTACCACATTATTAATTGTATTCTTTGTTTTGGCTTGTTGACTGTATCCTTTTAGTGGCAAGCACTGCTCATTTTGCTGTTAATTAAGCTTCAAAAAATGTGCATTTTTCAGCAATACTCAAATTCAAGTGTTCTTTTCTCATGCTCTTCTTTTTTCATTCTCTACTCTTTCCACAAAACTTTTTATTGTTTTTCTCTTTCCATTTTTAATTTCTTCTCTTTCATTTAAAAAACAATTATTTCTCCCTCTGTTAGGAGGTCCATAAAACACTCCAGCAGTGTGACTGGCCCTTTGTATTCCCAAGGTATACCCACAAAGCCTCATTGAAAGACCCTTCCAAGATAGAAACCCTGCCACTTACTGCAGTAACTGACATTTTGATGAATAACGCGACACTACGTCCACTTTTACAATTTCCCCTAACAGTCGATACACCAGAATGTTGAATTGTCAGTCCTGTCCCTTCCTCACCCATGTCTCTATCATGGCAACAAAATCACAATTCCATGTGTCAATCAATGTCCTTAACTCATTGGTCTTACTGAGAATAGGCAGCATTAAAGGGGAAGCAATCCAGCCCCACCTCACTAAAAATTTACCATGGCTGAACTCTCACTGCCTTGGTCTCTTTACTAAAGTGTGTTGTGTCTCCATTGTACTAACACTCTGTGACACTTCTCCTTACCAAATTAGTTTAAATTCCTCCCAACAGCTCTAGCAACCCACCCGTCAGGATATTGGTTCCATTTTGGTCCTGATTGGAGAGATCCCACCTCCCCTAGAGATGGTCCCAGTGATTCAGGAATATTACCCCTGCCTCCTGCACCAACTCTTGAGCCACATGTTTAGCTTCAGTGGTTAGCACTGCTGCCTCACAGCGCCAGAGACCCGGGTTCAATTCCCGCCTCAGGCGACTCTCTGTATGGAGTTTGCACATTCTCCCCGTGTCTGCGTGGGTTTCCTCCGGGTGCTCCGGTTTCCTCCCACAATCCAAAAGTGTGCAGGTTAGGTGAATTGGCCATGCTAAATTGCCCGTAGTGTTAGGTGAAGAGGTAAATGTAGGGGAATGGGTCTGGATGGGTTGTGCTTTGGCGGATCGGTGTGGATTTGTTGGGCCGAAGGGCCTGTTTCCACACTGTAAGTAATCTAAGTATTCTCCTATTTCTACACTTGCTAACATGTGGCACTGGAAGTAATCCAGAGATTACAAACATTGAGGTCCTGTTCTTTAGTCTACTGCCTAGCTCCCTAAATTCTGTATGCAAGACCTCATTCCTCATTCTACCAAATTATTGGTACCAATATGCACCACGACCTCTGTCTTCTCACCCTCCCCCATCAGGATACTCTGCAACTACTCAGTAACATCCCTGACTCTGGCACGAGAAAGGCTAACACACTATACTAGAATCACATCTGTAGCTGCAGAAACACCTCTCTGTTGCTCCAGCTATTCAATTTCACTATTGCTCCTGCTTCTTCTTCCTCCTCTGCTGTACTATCAAGCTGCTTGTTGTGCCAAAAGCTTTGCTCTTTTTGCACTCCTTTGAGGAACCAGACTCTCATCAGCTTCCAAAATGGAAAACTGAGTTGTGAGCAGGATCTCAGAGAACTGCTGCACTACTTGCCTAATTCTCCAGTCCTTTTGAGATGTGGTGTGACTGCCTTTTCAAATATGTTACTCATATAACTCACAGCCTCCAAGATGTGCCTCAGTCTCTTTAGCCATTGTTTGATCTCCAAAACACTGAGTTAAAATTTTTTGCAGTTGGAGTACTTGCTGCACACAGTCATCTAGAATTCCAGTAGAGTTCATGACCTTCCATATATGGCATGTCATACAATCCACTTAGCTGACCTCAATTGCCGTGACTTAAAATTGAACTCATTAAAAGTCTTACTTGTGAATTTTTCTCATTACTTAATTTTAAAGATACTCCCTTTATCTTAGCTTTGGTCTCCTTTCTTATTATCTATCTTTTACTTATCCCTGGGACTTCTCAGTTAATCCATTAATAATCTCCCAGCTCTTGGGCCATGGTATGTTCCTGCTCCCAATGATCTTAAAAGTATATAGGAACACAAGACAGCAGGAAAACCTCTTCCCCCCCCCCCCCCCCCACTGAATACCTTGGGTGAATTCACTGCCACCAACTTGGTATGAGTCCAAGTTTCTTCCCCAAATGGGGAAGATTGCCCTCATGGTGTTCTTGGCAATAGAAATGATCAGACTTGACCCTCAGGCTAAACCGCTACCAATTGTGTCTCTTTCTGTAATGAGAGAATAACCCTACGGTCAAGTCGGACTATGACAACTTTATCTCATGATGTCGGTTAACCCTTTCGGTTGTTAACTGTCTTATACAGCAGTTTTTATTTTCTTGCAAAATATCCTATAAATTAGAAACTATGTCACCCACACATAGAAGGCAACAAATCATCAAGAACTGTCAGACTGGACTACTAATAAATTTTCTTAGTCTATCTACTATTGAGATTGTTACTATATTTTTAATTTTAATTTTCCTTCTCTTGAAGCTGGTGCTAACATAGTGCATAGCTTTACTATAATAAAAGCAAAGAATTTGCAGATGTTGGAAATCTAAAATAGAAGAACACAAAATGCTAAACAGAAACTTGTCTCATTGAGAATCAGAATTGAAATCTCCCACTATGTGATTGCATTGTGAGAGTTACAACTGGTATATTGCGAGAAAATTCATCCCAAATAGCACATTCTGACATTTTCAATCTTACAATGATAACATTGTATTCATTGGAGTTTAGAAGATTAAGGGGAGATCTAATAGAAACTTACAAGATAATACATGGCTTGGAGAGGGTGGACGCTAGGAAATTGTTTCCGTTAGGCAAGGAGACTAGGATCTGTGGACACAGCCTTAGAATTAGAGGGGGTAAATTCAGAACAGATATGCGGAGACATTTCTTCAGCCAGAGAGTGGTGGGCCTTTGGAATTCATTGCCACAGAGTGCAGTGGAGGCTGGGACGCTAAATGTCTTCAAGGCAGAAATTGATAAATTCTTGATGTCACAAGGATTTAAGGGCTACGGGGAGAATGCGGGTAAGTGGAGTTGAAATGCCCATCAGCCATGATTGAGTGGTGGAGTGGACTCGATGGGCCGAATGGCCTTACTTCCGCTCCTATGTCTTATGGTCTTATAATTTGCAGGGAAATCTGTTTTATCTGTCTTTGATTAATCTCCAATATCCCAAATATTCCTTGTAACCTTGCATCATTGAAAACAAACCTTAAATGAGAAGATGTAATTTGTGTCAACAATAAAAGTTAATTATTACATATGAAAATCTGCCTCAAAGTTCTTTTGTGATCTTGAGTGAATAGAGCTTTTAAGAAAAAAAAACTATAGTTCTAAGAATTCCAGTAAATTGATCCATATCAATTAATAACTTTTACGTTTTATTTTGTTAAAAGACACAGGAAAATTTAAAAACACATGATCACTTTTTCAAACTATTATCAATAACCAGAGGCTTTTCTGAAACTTAACAAATCACCAAAGCAAGCACCTCATATTGTTACATTTTTACATTCTTGAAGGAAAAAGAAAATGACCTGAACTAAGTTTAATCAGACATTTTTATACTACAAATATCAACAGTAGCAACAATGAATATTTTAAATGTTTAATTCTAGTTTTGTACAACACTCGTATCTATCTCTGAACACTGGTTAAGTGCTGTTTAAATCTAATGCTTTATTCACTAATGTGACAAAGAAAGATTTGATAATACTATAAATTGGGAAAATTGATGAACTGTTGATTCTTAGAATGAGTTGTTATCATTTTCTACTCACTTGTATATCAATACAAAAGTAAACCAAAGTATTTGTGATCTAAATTAAAAATTAAAAATCATACACCAGGTTATAGTCCAACAGGTTTATTTAAACTATAACTTGGTGTTGTGTGATTTTTAACTTAGTCCACTCCAGTTCAGCATCGGCACCTCCAAGTCATAAATTCTAAACACTTGTTACTTACAGCATTAAAATTTCCAAATTTACTTTCCATAAGATACAAAAAAATCTGATGTTCTCCTGAAAAGGGTACCTTAGACTTAACCGTTTGACAGTATTTTTGAATTGTATACCAATACACACAGTGCCTTTTAGTACTCTAGAAGGAAAATATCTTAATTTTTCCAGTGTAATGTTTTAGGTTCATAGAACATGTTCTTTTGGTGTCATAGTTACCAAAGCTCAGAAAGTAGCATTAAAATATCTGTTTTCAAAAGATGTTGCATTGACAAGAAGAGATTTGATACTTTAACACATTGCATTACAGAGGGAAAAGATAAAGATTTATGTCAGCTATTCTCCGTGTAGTAAATTCTGCTGAAGCGAGGGAATTGTATGAAATATTATAAATAGAAACAAAAAACATTAAATTGAGACAAGGAAAAACTTTAAACCTTTATATTATAAAATGTATATTGCAAATATCTGCATTCTTAAATGTTTCCCTGCCCAGTACTATTGTTTCACATCACCTAAAACCTATATTAGATGCCATTATACCATCTCTGGTACCAGTGAAGATCACTGTGGGTTTTAAAACAAGATTGTTATTTTAGTGATGCAGTTGCTAATTATCTTTTTGATTTTATAATTATTGGCTGATTCAAATGTTAACAATAAAATCAAAAATATAAACAGATGTGAAGTTTATTCTTAATTGCTACAAATCATGGATTTTTAACTTTTTTTATATCAATCAATAATTTTTTTCTGAAAGGAATATATTTTGACAGTTTTTAATACAGCAGTGCTAATTCAGTATAAACCATTCCTGGTAAATGTTTATCCCTCCATCAATACTACAAAATAAATTATAGTCATTTTGAGAGACTGATAGATGTATAGATATTAAGATACCAAGGAATATGGAGTTACTTTGGGATAGTCGTCTAATTGAATGGCAAAGCAGGTTTGAGGGGTCAAACAGCATATTCCAGATCATATTTCCTATGTTCCTATATTTTTAGATTGCTGTTTGTGAAGTTGCTGTGCTCAAATTGGTTACCACATTTTCTACATTACATTACTGACTAAACGTCACAAATACTTCACTGACTCGAAAGCACTTCGGAACATCTTGTGGTTGTGAAATGTGTTATATCAATGCAAGTCTTTTTTATATAAAATAACTTTGTGTGTAAGAATAATAGCCCAATCAATCTGTGTTTTATTTTAAACACATTTACTTGCAAAGATTAATCCCCAATTTTTGCCATGCCATCAAGGTGATTTCAGGAAATCAAAACACAGGACAACCTACATTATATACCGCATTAATAAATGCTTGGGTATGGGTGAAACAGGAAGATTTCAAGAGTGTACTATGCAGAAAAAAAATGCTCATTTATAATTATTCATGCTATTGACACCATAATATAATCTGGTGGAGGCAATATTCAGACAGCACAGGATGGTCAGGATACAACGCGATGACTTCCTTAGCTTGCCATGACAACATATTGTCCACTAGATACCAAGGACTTTGCCACATGGAGGGAAAGAAAATTCATGTATAACTACATTTGTACATTTGCAAGCCACTGATATCTTAGAGACATTGGTAGCAGTTCATCTGCCTGTCTCTGTGAATAGGAATCAAATGGGGAGCCCACAAATGCAGAAAGAGTGAATCTACCTGAAAAACAGTCATTCTCAACACCAGCACAGCAATACTCATCACAAATAAATGTCTCATACTTGTTTTAAACCAGGAATAAATACGTCATTTAAAATTATGAGGCAAAAGCTTTTATATCCGGATGTTTACATGTTCTTAAATGCATCTATTTTTGTGAATGCAAGCCAAAATTAATTAAAGCATGGTCAAGCTGACAATGAAAGAAAATGTTCAAAAAGTAAAAATACAGAACAATTAGATCATCCTGTCAATGAGAGTTTGAATACAGATTTAACCAGTTCCACTGAAACATGTTACAGCTACAACATTCTAGTGTATTCTGTTATTGTGCTTGCCTAGCAACTGCCTATGCTCATTGTTCCTGATTAATGTTATTAACTCATCTCTGTATCTCGACTAAAATTTAAACTTCCTGAAACAGATCATGAGATTAGAAAGGTCAGTGGGTCATTTGACATGTGCAACTCATTGCCTTTTATTGAATCTTATAAATGTGAAATGAAATTTTAAACTATTTATTTACTTATGAAGCATCCTGGAAATAAAGTTCCTAGGTATCACTAGCCTCCATTACACAACTACGTAGAATATCAGAGGTAAGCCTGATCCTGTCCACCACTGATGAACAGTAGTATCTACAAGATACACCGCAGCAACTCATAAGCACCTTTCGACACTCTACTACCTGCAAGGACAAGGGGAGCAGATGCATGAGAATACTGCCTGCAAATTCCCAAGCCGCACACAATTCTGACTTGGAACTACATCTCTTCCTTTCACTGTTTCAGTATCTTCAAATTCCCTTTCTCAGTGTGGCTGTATCTACACCAGGATGGACTTCACCTTCCTCAGAGTGACACACACAGCCCATAAAAATAACATTAAAAATGCATACTTTCTAGTAGGGTTCACCATACAGCAATTGAGAGTGAGGGTTAGGAAAGTTCATCAATCCCAAATCAGAATACCTGAGGTCAGTTATAGTTCTTTAATTCCTTCCTAGCTGCAGTTGTTTTAGCATAGACTGAGACTAAACAGACCATGTTTTTGACCTGTATGTTCAGTACCACACTACACTGTAAATTTACCTCTTGAAGCATCACAAAAGATAATTCAGAGAATTTTGGTGAGGAAGCAGGCCCAATTCTCATCTGTAATTTCATAGAGCTATTAAGATTTATTTTGAGCTTCAGATATTTGCGTATATTTAACTATGTATGAAGCAAACAATTTTAACACTGGAAAATCTATTTTGCCACTGGGTCATCTATTTATTTGTTAGTACATAAGTAATGTAAATAGAACTGCTAAGAAAGCTACATTTACAGATTTATAGCTGAAAATGTGTTGCTGGAAAAGCGCAGCAGGTCAGGCAGCATCCAAGGAGCAGGAGAATCGACGTTTCGGGCATGAGCCCTTCTTCAGGAATGATTCGTGAAGAAGGGCTCATGCCCGAAACGTCGATTCTCCTGCATTCCTGAAGAAGGGCTCATGCCCGAAACGTCGATTCTCTTGCTCCTTGGATGCTGCCTGAGCTGCTGCGATTTTCCAGCAACACATTTTCAGCTCTGATCTCCAGCATCTGCAGTCTTCACTTTCTCCTTACAGATTTATAGATCAATCAAAGCTGCTTTAGATCTGATTGAAAGTATTATATAAATAAGTCTAGGTGTTGAGGAATAGACCCCACTCAAACTATCTCCAACATTCACCAAATTTATTTTATTTGATTGAGACATATAAGATTATTAAAGGATTGGACACTCTGGAGGTAGGAAACATGTTTCCGCTGATGGGTGAGTGCCGAACCAGAGGACACAGCTTAAAAATACGGGGTAGACCATTTAGGACAGAGATGAGGAGAAACTTCTTCACCCAGAGAGTGATGGCTGTGTGGAATGAGTTGGATAGAGTTCTCAAGGATTGTGGAATCAAGGGTTGTGGAGATAAGGCAGGAACAGGATACTGATTAAGGATGATCAGCCATGATCATATTGAATGGTGGTGCAGGCTCAAAGGGCAGAATGGCCTACTCCTGCACCTATTGTCTATTGTGCTTTCATAGCCTTTTCATGCAGAATAATGACTCAGAATAAAACACAATTTGGCATTTACAATAGAACCAATTTTTCCAAAATGAAACTAAATCCCGAGAGCAATTTTTTGAAATGTTTTTTGGGATTGTGTTATTTTCCTTCTTTTGTTGAAATTAATCAAATAGGATTGTGTTATTTTCCTTCTTTTGTTGAAATTAATCAAATTGTCTTCTATCTGTTGTTACTGAAGTCAACATTGTTTCAAGGATCATTGTTAGCAAAAAAACAGCACATTTGACATGATTTTATTCATCTAAATTCTCACTCCAATGTCTGTGATGGTCATTTTTTCACTAAATGTTTGTTTTGTCATATTTTTTCAGGTTTTTCCAATGAAAAACACTATATCCTATCTGGTATAGTGAACAGATACTTCACCTCCTGGCCATACCTTCCTTTTAGATGGGGCAGAAGACAGAGCGTGGGTTGCACACCATTCAAATTCCTCTTACTTCCTCAAACAATCTCACTTTTAATTAAAATTGTCACAGAACCTTTCCAAGATTGTGAGCTGAGGATTTTAAATCATCATATGGAAAATTCAGAGCAGCCAAACCCACATTTTGCCTTTGTGTTAATGTCCACATAAGTATTGGAAAATGCCTCCATTGGATTTTTTTTAACCTGAGATACTTACTATTTATGTAATCATTTGAATAGATAGATTTTATTATATCTTAGAGTGAGTGGTTGTGTCAGAAACTCTTGGAGCATTTAAGCAGTATTTGAGCATTCACTTGCATTGCTACAGTCTCCAGAGCCATGGGAAAGAGTTGGAAAATGGGATTAGTATAATCAGATGTTTGTTGACAGACATGGACATAGTGGGCTGACTAACCTCCTTTGTGCTGTAAAGGTCATAGAGTTGATTGTAATGAGGTCAGCCAGGTGAACCTCATGGAAAATGAGTACCCTGTTTGGGGCTGTAGATCTGGTCCAATCAGGGAGCCCTGGCTACAGATATAAACAGGAGTGTCCACTGTCCTTTGATGTGAAGGGCAGTGCTTGTCACTGGCCACCCGGGTGTTTTCCTATCTTCCTGGTGGTGGAAATTGAATAAAGATTCGTGCACTTTGTGTCTTCCACTGTGTCTCACACCTGCACACACACACCATGGGTGCTGGGGATAAAATAAGCACTACCGCACTTAGGTGGTAGTGTGGGGGTTAAAATAAAAAAAAAACAGGAGTGTCCCCCTTCACTGTTTTTCACTGGCCACCCAGGTGTTTTCCTTTCTTCCTGGTGGTGGAAATTGAATAAAGATTCGTGCAACTTGTGTCTCACACCTTCATACACACCATGGGTGTGGGGGGAAAAATAAGCACTACCGCACTTAGGTGGTAGTGTGGGGGTTAAAAAAAGAGAAAATATTTAAAAAAAAGGAGTGTAGGGGCAGTGCTTGTCAAAAAAAAAGAAAAAAGAGAAAGAAAAAAATAAACAGGAGTGTCCCCCTTCACTGTTTGATCACACAGTATTGCCCTTTGATGTGAAGGGCACTGCTTGCCACCCAGGTGTTTTCCTATCTTCCTGGTGGTGGAAATTGAATAAAGATTCGTGCACCTTGTGTCTCTCACTGTGTCTCACACCTGCACACACACACCATGGGTGCTGGGGGGAAAAAATAAGCACTACCGCAGTTAGGCGGTAGTGTGGGGGGTAAAAAAGAGAAAGAAAGAAATAGAAGTGTTTTGATGTGAAGGGCACTGCTTGTCACTGGCCACTCAGGTGTTTTCCTTAAAAAAAAGAGAAATAATAATAAAAAAAATAAACAGGAGTGTCACCAACACGCTGGAGTTGTTCAGGGAGAGGTGGGCGCCGCAGGGAGTGGAGTGCATTATTTCCCCCTCCAACTCTATTTTGATTTGGTCCCTGGCCTCCCCTTCACTGTTTGATCACACAGCATTGCCCTTTGATGCGAAGGGCACTGCTTGTCACAGGCCACTCGGATGTTTCCTTTCTTCCTGGTGGTGGGAAGATTAAAAAAAACAGGAGTGTCAGAGGCCAAAAGAGAAAATGCTGGAAAATCTCAGCAGGTCTGGCAGCATCTGTAAGGAGAGAAAAGAGCTGACGTTTCGAGTCTATATTACCCTTTGTCAAAACCTTGACAAAGGGTCAGTTAGACGCGAAACATCAGTTCTTTTACTACTGATTCCAGCAGTAATAGTCAAAAAAGGAACTTTCTAACTTGCCAGGATATTGGTCGATAGTCAGGAATGTCACTAATATTAAAATTTTGTCTGAAGAAGCCCATGACACCTTCCTTTTGAAAGATAACCCAGCTGCTTCTTTGTTTTGAGGAAGCTTTAGGAACTAGTGTATTTTCCAACTCAAAAGAATAGAGAATCTGGTCAGTGCTGTCTGAAAAGCAGCACCAAATGAATCCCACAAGTGGAGGTGCTGCATTGTCATCATTGGTGGGGAAGAGCAAGGTGGTATGGTCTACAGTGTGCCAATCAAACATAGGCAGTTACTCAATCTCATTACCAGAATACATAGAGACAATATTTTAAAAAAAGGACACAATGGCTTTAAATCAGGCATTGCATCACAACTAGAAGTCATAAGGCAGCTAAGGACTTACCCAGCCAAGGTAACAAATTTATGTTGAATTTAAAGTAATATAGCATTAGTTTTTGGGTAATGTGAGGAAGCCATTGGAAGTGCATGAGAAGAGAAACATTTCCAGCAATCATACCAATGTTACTCTGTTTCATGTCTCACAAACTTGACTGAGTTTTTTGAGGAAGTAACAAAGAGGATTGATGAGGGCAGAGTGGTAGATGTGATCTATATGAACTTCAGTAAGGCGTTCGACAAGGTTCCCCATGGGAGACTGATTAGCAAGGATTCTCATGGAATACAGGGAGAACTAGCCATTTGGATACAGAACTGGCTCAAAAGTAGAAGACAGAGGCTGGTGGGGGAGGGTTGTTTTTCAGATTGGAGGCCTGTGACCAGTGGACTGCCACAAGGATCGGTGCTGGGTCCTCTGCTTTTTGTCATTTACATAAATGATTTGGATGCGAGCATAAGAGGTACAGTTAGTAAGTTTGCAGATGACACCAAAACTGGAGGTGTAGTGGACAGCGGAGAGGGTTACCTTAGGTTACAACAGGATCTTGACCAGATGGGCCAATGGGCTGAGAAGTGGCAGATGGAATTTAATTCAGATAAATGCGAGGTGCTGCATTTTGGGAAAGCAATTCTTAGCAGGACTTATAAACTTAATGGTAAGGTCCTAGGGAGGGTTGCTGAACAAAGAGACCTTGGAGTCCAGGTTCATAGCTCCTTGAAAGTGGAGTCACAGGTAGATAGGATAGTGAAGAAGGCGTATGGTATGCTTTCCTTTATTGGTCAGAGTATTGAGTTGGGAGATCATGCTGCAGCTGTACAGGACATTGGTTAGGCCACTGTTGGAATATTGCATGCAATTCTGGTCTCCTTCCTATCGGAAAGGTGTTGTGAAGCTTGAAAGGGTTCAGAAAAGATTTACAAGGATGTTGCCAGGGTTGGAGGATTTGAGCTATAGGGAGAGGCTGAACTGGCTGGGGCTGTTTTTCCTGGAGCATCGGAGGCTGAGGGGTGACCTTATAGAGGTTTACAAAATTGAGGGGCATGGATAGGGTAAATAGGCAAAGTCTTTTCCCTGGGGTCGGGGAGTCCAGAAGCAGAGGGCATAGGCTTCAGGTGAGAGGGCAAAGATATAAAAGAGACGGGGCAACGTTTTCACACAGAGGGTGGTATGTATATGGAATGAGCTGCCACAGGATGTGGTGGAGGCTGGTACAATTGCAACATTTAAGAGGTATTTGGATGGGTATATGATTAGGAAGGGTTTGGCGGGATATGGGCTGGGTGCTGGCAGGTGGGACGAGATTGGGCTGGGATATCTGGTCGGCATGGACAGGTTGGACCGAAGGGTTTGTTTCCATACTGAACATCTCTATGACTCTAACTGTTTGTTCAAGGTACTTTCTTGAATTTTTCTTTGTATTGCTTTGTAAAGTGAGTCTGCAATTACGAAGACTAATTCTACTGATTTTATTTTGTTTCTTTAATGGAAGCTGGGCACTCTTTTGCACTCTTAGTCTCAGAAGTAACTGCTCCTCCTCCTGAAGCATAAAAATGCACATTTACGCTTGAGAACTTTAAAGCTATGCCTTTTTGTGCCTGGAAAAGGACAGCTTTACAACACTCAAAGCATACATATATAAATGAATACTTATGATATATGTTCATTTGCATTTATCCTACATAGAATTTAAATTCAAAATAAACCAGTATCACCTTCAGCCTGATTGTGTAGCAGTCAAACAAAAAAATAGTTCATGTAAATGTTTACTGTGCTTCATCCAATGCCACTTAGCTAAATCGATATATAAAAAACAAAATACTGCAGCTCTGTACCATTAGAAGAGATTACTAGATAAACAATAGCAGCATTTAAGTGGATTCAATGGGTAGTTGTTCCTTGATGAGTGCTCCATGGCCCTGGGAAGGATCCATATGGCAACCAGGCTGCCAATCCTTCACAACACACCGCCCACTGACTGTTGGGACAGGGTGATAGGTTTCTTCTTCTCAACTGATCTGTTTCACGGGCTGCCTGTCATTGAGACACCCTCATTGCATTGACTATTAATGCATTCTCAGCAATGGTCACTGGTAGTGGTGGCTCTGCTGAGACTTTTGCTGTCTATCATCTAGTTAGGATGACAGCTCTTGGGGAAAACTAATAGAATGGAAACCTTGGTGGCATCCTCTTTATTGGTCTCCGCTGGCAATGTGTTGCCTTTGGATCCCATTACTTGTTAAACTGGGATCAGATCCTGTTCCTGCTCCAGCAATGGGAAATGCCCAAGGTGAGAAAATTCAGCCCAATTGCTTTAGGTCTATGACCTTTTGTTGGAAAAGTTAATTTTGTTTCTCTCTCCACAAATGCTGCATGATTTGCTGAGAATTTCCAGCATTTTCTATTTTCATTCAGTGTTAAAAATTTTTACAGAAATGCTAGATAATAATAAAATAAAATATTTACATACAATACCAATACACAATTTTAATTTATATTGCACTTATTTGGCCTATTTGTCCTTAAGCAGGAACATTAGTTTGGAATATTATGCAATCAAATTTACTAGCTTTCTGTTGTTTTATCAAAGTAATGGGAAACATTTAATTTTATACAAATAACTGTACTGTGAATTGAAAATCTTCTGCCCTTTACCTCTACTGCAGCACAGCATTTAACAACAATCAGTTGGAAGGCTTCAAACACATTATAAATAAGGAAAACCATTGACCATAACTATGTGGAAATATGGCAAGCCTGAGTGAAAAGTAAAAGCCAGTATCAATGCCTGGTAATTTATTGACATATTAAAATTCTCCCAAAGCCATAACTTAAAATCCTGTTCAAAATCAAGGGCAGTCTATGCTGAAACTTTTGTATTAAATACATTATTTACAATTTAACTTTAAAATGAAATAACAACTCATTTATAAATTCAATCAGCCACTCAAAGGTATCACCACACTGTTGTGAATTATTTTCTTATATAAAGCCAGAGTATTGACTTTACCACAGTTGAAAAATGTCGTGCTGGAAAAACACAGCAGGCCAGGCAGCATCCGAGGAGGAGAATCGACATTTCGGGCATAAGTCCTTCTTCAGGAATGAGGCTGGTGTGCCAAGCGGGCTGAGATAAAAGGTAGGGGAGAGGGAATTTCGGGGAGGGGCGCTGGGAATACAATAGGTGGAAGGAGGTGAGGGTGAGGGTGATAGGCCGGAGAGGGGGTGGGGGCGGAGAGGTCGGGAACAAGATTGCAGATCAAGAGGGCGGTGCTGAATCCGGGGGTTGAGACTGAGATAAGGTGGGGGGAGAGGGGAAATGAGGAAGCTGGAGAAATTGACTTTACCACCTCAAAGATTGGTTTCCACTATTGACTGCCACTGATTTTTACCTATAAAATTAGCATTCAGGTCAACAGGAAAAGATTTTTCAGGAAATGGTTTAAGCCAATTCATGTCAGAATTTTTCCATAATGTTAACATTTAGGATTTTTCACAATAATTTATCCACATCAATGAAGAGACTGCACTGTAATCATGCAGACTGAATGAGGATTAATATAAAGCACTTTCTCTGTGGAAAACGTAATTGGTATTAATGGGATTGTGAGAGAGGGAGGAAATGCAGTTCTAGTATCAAGAGACAACAATTAAAAAAGTCAAATAAATATCTCAAGAATTGCAAATGTTGTTCTTCCTTTCAATCATTTTTATTACAATATATTTATGATAAAACCTTACTCACTGAAGTTCATTTTGACTTTGTGTAAAAGTGCTAAAATAGGAATCGAAAGCCTGATTTATACCTTTTCTGGTTTTATTTCCATTGAAAAATTAATGGAAGAAATATTGAGATAAAATACTGGTGGCCAATTTGCTTTCCTTCATTTCACATTATTGGAAGCTGAAAATGATTAGTATTTGTAAGGAGGATCTTCAAAATTGCAGGAGAACACTGTTACAGATCAATTTTATGAAACAATTTGTGCTGGTCCAGTGTAGTTTGGCTTTAATTTGATGCAAATTGCATGATGCTGATTACAAACGAGTTGTTAGATTCAGTAAATTTGGTAAATGATTTGAGGTTATTGCAATGACATAATCAGTAGTGCATTGGATTTGCAACAGTTGCAATAGATAAAGCTAAGCAGTCTAATGCCAATTTTGAAATTTCAAATTGGTTGTCCATGCAACCGCACACTTCATTTTTAAGCTGGGGTAGGACTGCCTGCTGTACCAGCTCTGCCAACTTCAATTTTAACAGATCTGGATGGCAGTGTACAAGTTCTGACGACAGTGGAAAGTGGTATGGAGGTGTCAATACAATTCAACAATGCAGATTCCATATCACTGCAAGCAGTTAATCATCTCAACTCTGTGCTAGCAGAAAATCAATGTCAAAAAAACTAGGCACTCTCCTAACAGAAATCCATTTAATTCAGTCAATGCTATAACATATTCTTATCAAAATGGTCACTGGATTAGGTTCACATAAATCCACTTCCCAATACATTACTTGCATGATACAATGTCTTGAAGCATAGAGTTTAACTTACCCGGAAATAATTTTGTTATACTTTAGAGCATTTGCAATGTTTAAAAATATAAATGGGTGGATATAGAAATGCAGCTTATATTCTGGATAAAATCAACATGTAAGTGTAAAGCTTTGGAGGCTCTTGTGATGTAGTGGTAGTGTCCTCATCTCTGAGCCAGACGCCTGGATTCAAATCCCACCTGCTCCAGAGGTATGTCATAACATTTTCTAGCAAATTGATTTGAAAACAAAAAAAAATCAAGCTTCAGATTGAAAAGTATTGAACATAATTCTCTAATGCAGTAGAATGCCATGTATTTTCTCAAAATATATTAACAGGATAAAAGATTCTCAATCAAACACATGTAGATCCCGACACAATACAGAGACTAAGCGTCAGTGTAGCACAGATTTTCAATATACAGTATGTAATATTTACAAATTTTGCCATTAAATATCTTTTTCAATCAGAATATAATTTAATTCAGGTCACTAATTCCATTATGAATGAAAAGCCTTGTGAAGATTTGTTCTTCTATTTAAAATGAAAATGATTTTGGCTCCACAAAGGCAAGTGCTGGAACAATGATGGAATGAGACTATTGACATATTACTCCCATGACTACATAACACTTTCTACAGTCAGTGGGTTTGTATGATTTATCAAGATAATTGAGGCAAGACCAACAAAAATTTGGGTGGTTGATGTCATTCCACCAGTTTATCGATATCCAGGTGGAATAGGAAAAATAGATCCCTGACCCCATTTCCAGTGGAAATGGTATCAAATAAAACAACAATGGTCTGGAAAACCAGCAGAACTGGATACTACCTAAATTTTTGCTCCTCCTGCAATATTTGCCTGGAGCCAGCAAATTGCTTGAAATATTTCTGGAAATTCAGTGTCTTTCCCCAGAGGCACCTGACAAACTAAAAGTGTGCTCTATTTTAAGAGGGTAATTTTCATTTGAAATGACTTGAAGAAACTGCAACAGTTTTCCAAACAAATAAAAACTGTTGGGAGGAATGGATTTTATGCTAATCAATGTGAAGTTATGAGACTTTATTCTACATTGTCTCCAGCATCTAGCTTTAAACACTCAGAGGTCAGAAACAGTGCAGGGTGTATGCAGAATATAGTTCCTTTTAATTTCCTACTTCAGTATGTTTTAAACTATAGGTACTAACTTTCTGTGACCCTTATTGCTTCTCCTGCCATCTTTTTCCCCATCTATCATCTCCTGAAGTTGTCGATTTAACAGGAAACAGTTCCAACAGCAATACTTGGCTTATTTAATTACATGTTTTAATATTTAAGTATTGTTCTTTAATGTATTGTAATCAATGAGCAATGGCCATGCACATTATGCAATTATTGGTCTCCAACACTTGTGGTAAATCTCAGAGTTAACATATACATTTTAAAAGGTAGCCATTATGCATGCTACATTCATGTGAAGTCTGCCGAAAAGAACACCCAATAAAATGCCACTTTCTGGATGCAATCATACTAAAATCTGGGGCAGATTGCCACCAGCAGTAGTATCAGACTTGTTTTGCGTCACTCGAACTTTTACAGCCTTTCAAAAGGTTATTAATGAGTTATGCCAACTTTTAAAGGTTTTCAAAAGCTTCCTAAATATTTGTTTTCTTCCTTGTGATTCCATCTATTTGAATACACATTCAAATGAGCTTAGACTAGTTATTCAAAACATGAATTCCTTCAAGTAGTACCAATCAACTGAGAACTAATTTACATCTGAAAATGAAAACTGCCCTCTTAGTTACAGATTGCTTTTTCACTGTGCCTTATTTCTCTCAAGTATTTGTTTTTTAGCCACTGTGTGACCTTTCATCGTGTAAAGCATTCTATTAATGTAATGAATTTTATATGAATATTTTGATGCTCTTTCAGACAGCAGCAACCGTATCATACAAAATGCACCATAACTGGATTCTGATCCCTAATGTTATCTGGAATTGGGCAGGAATTTAGTGTTTAATGAAACAATATTTAAGCTATGAGGCTTATACTTCTTTCAGCCGCTGCATTCCACCAGAACCACTTATCTCCACTGTGCAAATAGGAGTAGGAGAGGAAAGTGATGTATACTTGAAGCTGCCTGTAGGCTATAGTGTCCAATGATAATGGGCTTGAGATGATCCATGGAGTGAGATGGTTGTAGACATCCCTTCGTTTTCCCCCTTAATGAGTAGCTGGATATTACACCAGCAAGGACCAGACTTTAATTTATTTAATTTTCAAGATTTGCTCTATTGCAGTGCTCCTAGTTCCTCAACTATTAGAGTAGTGGTCCCATTGCAACATTGCTGGGATTTTTTTCACCACAGCAGTAGTCTGTATTTTAGGATTGGGAACCTGCCTTCATCCTAATAGAACCCAATCTAGGAAACCGAGTCAGAGCTTCTAAATATATTGAAGATAGGTGTAGCTGTCTCGCCCATCTGCACAACACCAGGAGAACAGCCTTAGCCCATTCCTTATAATGAGAACATTTTTTTGTGACTGGACATTTCAGATTTTGGTACTCAAGTTTAATAAATTATAACATGAAAATCAAATGTAAATGGATTTACATAGAAGGGGAATCAACCCTGAAATGATCTTACTTTTCCAGGAATAATTTGAAATGATTATTATATTACTTTTATATTTGTTTGATTTTTTTTTAATAAACAGAAGGTGCCAAAGTAACCGGAGAGCTTATTCTACCAATATTACAACTTTAAACTGCTCATCTATTCACTTAAATCTGATGGGTTGTCTTCTACAGTATTACTAGGATTGACTACTTCGTAATGCCTTCTTTACAACTTTTCAAGCCAAAAGACAGTAGAAAATAAATTAATTACAACAAGCGCTGAACGATTTTGCCGTAATGTCTCAAATTCCAATTCAGAAGGACTATAATGATTTAGTTTTAAATACACCTATGTCAACATTAATTTATAATATAGTTGAACTTTTAACAATTTGAATGTCCACTTTTATATAATGATAAGTAAATCTCTTACAGCAACATTCAAACATATTTTGAAGAATAACAAATAAATATCTTAGTCCTACTATTTATATAACTTTAAATAAATAAGAATTTGGTCATATCCATACCACATGCAACTATAAAGAGAAACTGAAAAAAAGTACAGAAAGGTTAGAGGTCACCAAAGTGAGAGATCACTAGCAGGCACAGTTCTGCTGCATTGATGGTGCGTTGTCTGTCAACCTTGTGTGCTTGCTGCCACTGGCCACTGAGGGATCAGAATCCAGGCTTTCCGACATTTTCTCACATATGATGTCTACTAGACGTTCAAAAACCTGCTTGACATTGATGTTTTCTTTGGCACTGACTTCAAAAAATTCAAATCCTGTGGAAAAGAGAGAGATTATGTGCAGTATGAACTCACAATTTCTTTAGGGTTACCTATCCCCTCCTTCTCTCCATTCAGCCACCCCACCATTCTATTCCAATGTTTATTTTATCTCTCCAAATGGGAAAAATAGGTAAATGGTTACAAACATTGTCCAGCAGATTCAGGAAAACTTTGGACAAAGAGGAGTTCAGGAACCCAAAGTTCAGGTGAATTCTGGGTTCCAACCACGCACCTCAGCTCCATCACTCTCTTAACATTATTTGTAAATTCAATTGACCACCTTGAGTTCAACACCCAATTCGTGGCACCATACATCTTTAGGAGGTGGGAGCTACCTTCCTGGAACCAGATGCAAAAGGAAGTAGCTAGGTAACCAACATTTTAAATCCTGTCACGTTTTTGGCATATAGAGCAGACAGTTCCTTACAAGGTTTAGAAGATCAGGAGATGAAAGGTGGTGGAAAGTAGCCATGGTCATCAATCCAAGGTGCAGGACTTGACCTCGTGATATAGAAGGTATCACACATAAAGTAGGACACCATGGAAAATCTGACAACTACTCACTAATGTGTACCAGACTATTCCGGCTTGCCAGTGAAAATGCTTAAAATTCCAATTATGATTGCTCCTAAAGAAGCTAATAGAATAGTAACAGCCTGCAAGTGAATTTCCCATTTCACACTTCTCACCAGCCCTTTAAAAGTATAGAATAGTGTGGGCCCCCTTGTGGTGCAGAGGTAGTTCTCCTACTCCTCAGCTAGGAGGCCTAGGATCAAGTCACACCTGCTCTGGAGTTGTGTAATAACATCTCCAAACAGGAAAATTAGGTAGAACTGTAGCAACAGTTTCCAGCAACACAAATTTGCAATCTCAGCCATTTGTAAAATACATCTCTTCGTGTCACCTTATCCATGATGTATAGCAAACAACTAATATGTGAAGTAGCATATTTTTGCAGGAGACCATGTGTTTTTAATATCTAATGGGGTAGAGGAACAAAGGACTCGAGGGGTTTAGGGATACAGATTCACATGTAAAGACACAATGAGCCAAATGGTCTCATTCTGAGCAGTAAGAAGCCAAGGATAAAGTTAACAAAGCTATAAAAGCTGCAAACCAAGCACTTGTCTATTTCCACAGGAATTGAATGGGAAAATAAAGAAGTTCTGTTGATCTTGAATGAAATTTTGGTTATACCACATATGGAATCTGTGAAAAGCTTCTGTAAAAGAACAATGCAAACAAAAAGTTTATAGAATGTTGCCATAACTGATAACTTGTTCAACCTTTCCGGACAGGTATAACCTTTAAAAGAGGGACTTATTTAACAAAGATCTTTAACATTATGAAAGAGTTTAAAAGGGTAACTGGACCAGCCATATAAATACAGTATAAAGCAAAGAACTGCATGTGCTGAAAATCTGAAAGAAAAACAGAAAATGCTGGGGAAACTCAGTGGGTCTGGCAGCAATTGTTGGAAGAAAGCAGAGTTAACATTTTAAGTCCAGCAACTCTTCATCAGAACTCAGTTCCTCTGAATGTTCTTCTGAACTCTGATGAAGAGTCTCCAAACTCTTAGCCTTAGATTGTTACAGGTTAGAATGAGATCATTCAATGCATTGTGCCTTTATATGTGAAGATTCTCCCTCTCAAACTGCAGGGTGAATTCTATGATATTCCAGTCACTGCCCACAGGGGTTCCCTCACCTTAAGTTCCTTAATTAAGCCTGCCTCATTACACATCACCAAATCCAGAATTGCCTGATCCCTAGTAGAGTCTACCACAAGCTGCTCCAAAAGAAATCTCGTAAACATTCCACAAATTACTTTTCTTGGGATCTGCTACCAACCTGATTTTTTCAGTCCACCTACATCTTGAAGTTTCCTCTTATTATTGTAATAGTACATTTCTTACATATCTTTTCTATCTCCTGATTTATCTTTTGGCCCACATCTTGACACCTTTCTGCTGATTGGATTGTATATTGAAAGCTCAGTAGCATTTTGAACAGAAAATTCACAGAATCACAGAAGTGTTACAGCCCACTAGGAAGTCATTTGGCCTATCATGCCTGCAATATCATTAAATGATTAGCATTACTTAGTGCCAATTTTCTGCTTTTTCCCCAAACTCTTACGCATTATATTTTACCGTGTAATCATTCAATGGCCTTGAATGCCTCAATTGAACCTGCCTTCATCACACCTCCACGCAGTGCATTCCGTACCCAAATGCTAATATCTAATTACTCTCTTTCTCACTTCACCATTGCTTCTTTCGCACATCACTTTAAATCCATGCCCTCTTGGTCTTGATCCTTTTGTGAACCGGAACAATCTGTCCCTTTCTACTCTATCAGCTGCTCATGTTTTTGAAAACTGCAATCACATTTTCTCTCAAACTACTTTCCTCCAAGAAGAACATTCCCAACTTCTTAAATCTATCCTCATAACTGAAGTTCCTCATCTCTGGAACCATTCTTATAAGCTTCTTTTGCACTCTTTCCAATGCTTTCACATCTTTCCGGTATTGTGACCTCCAAAACAGTATGTAATATTCCACCTGAGGTCTAACAAGTGTCTTACATAAGTTCAACATCACCACTTTGCTCTTGTCCTCTATGTCCCTATCAATAAAACTAGGTATGATATACTTTACTTATTGCTCTCTACCTGTCCTGCAACTTCTGTGTACTTATATACCCAGGTCCATCTGCTCCTGCACTCACTTGAGAATTGTAACCTGTATTTTATCCTATCAAAAACCATCACCTCACATTTTTCTACACATTGAAACTCATTTTCCACCTATCTGCATACTCCACAAACGTGTTGATGTCCTTTTGGCATTCTACACTGTTATAGAGTCAGAGTCATAGAGATGTACAGCATGGAAACAGACCCATCAGTCCAACCCAATCCAGTCCCACCTGCCAGCACTCAGCCCCTATCCCTCCAAACCCTCCTATTCATATACCCATCCAGATGCCTTTTAAATGTTGCAATTGTACTAACCTCCACCACTTCCTCTGGCCTCCCATTCCACACACACCCACCCTCTGTGTGAAAGAGTTGCCACTTAGGTCTCTTTTATATCTTTCCCCTCTCACCCTTCCCCCACCCCAGGGAAAAGACCTTGTCTGTTTACCCTATCCATGCCCCTCATGATTTAATAAACCTCTATAAGGTCACCCCTCAGCCTCTGACGCTCCATGGAAAACAGCCACAGTCTATTCAACCCCTCTCTATAGCTCAAATCCTCCAACCCTGGCAACATCCTTGTAAATCTTTTCTGAACTCTTTCAGGTTTCACAACATCTTTCCGATAGGAAGGAGACGAGAACTGCACACAATATTCCAACAGTGTCCTAACCAATGTCCTGTACAGCCGCAACATGACCTCCCAACTCCTGTACTCAATACTCTGACCAATAAAGGAAAGCATACCAAACACCTTCTTCACTATCCTATCTACCTGCGACTCTACTTTCAAGGAGCTATGAACCTGCACTCTAAAGTCTCTTTGTTCAGCAACAAACCCTAGGACTTTACCATTAAGTGTATAAGTCCTGCTAAGATTTGCTTTCTCAAAATGCAGCACCTCCCATTTATCTAAACTAAACTCCATCTGCCACTCCTCAGCCCATTGGCTCATCTGATCAACATCCCGTTGTAATCTGAGGTAACCTTTCTCGCTGTCCACTACACCTCCAATTTTGGTGTCACCTGCAAACGTACTAACTATACCTGTTAAGCTCACATCCAAATCATTATATAAATGACGAAAAGTAGTGGTCCCAGTACCGATCCTTGTGACACTCCACTGGTCACAGGCCTCCAGTGTGAAAAACAACCCTCCACTACCACCCTCTGTCTTCTACATTTGAGCCAGTTCTGTATCCAATGGCTCGTTTTTGAGATTAGATTAGATTCCCTACAGTGTGGGAACAGGCCCTTCGGCCCAACTAGTCCACACAGACCCTCCGAAGAGTAACCTATCCAGACCTATTCCCCATATTTACCCCTGACTAATGCTATGGACAATTTAGCATGGCCAATTCACCTGACCTGCACATCTTAGGACTGTGGGAGGAAATCGGAGCACCCGGAGGAAACCCACGCAGACATGGGGAGAATGTGCAAACTCCACATATTCAGTCGCCCGAAGCTGTAATCGAACCCAGTCCCTGGCACTGTGAGGCAGCAGTTCTAACCACTGAGCCACCATGCCGCCCTGTATTCCATGAGATCTAACCTTGCTCACCAGTCTCGCGTGTGGAAGCTTGTCAAACAACTTACTGAAGTCCGTATAGATCACATCTACTGCTCTGCCCTCATCAATCCTCTTTGTTACTTCTTCAAAAAACTCAATCAAGTTTGTGAGACATGATTTCCCACGCATAAAACCATGGTGACTATCCCTAATCAGTCCTTGCCTTTCCAAATACATTACAGCCTGTCCCTCAGGATTCCCTCCAACAACTTGCCCACCACTGACATCAGGCTCACTAGTCTATAGTTCCCTGGCTTACCACATTCTTAAAATTGTGACACCACATTAGCCAACCTCCAGTCTTCCGGCACCTCACCTGTGACTATTGATGATACAAATATCTCAGCAAGAGGCCCAGCAATCACTTCTCTAGCTTCCCACAGAGTTCTATGGTACACCTGATCAGGTCCTGGGGATTTATCCACTTTTATGCGTTTCAAGACATCCAGCACTTCCTCCTCTGTAATATGGACATTTTTCAAGATGTCACTATCTATTTCCCTACATTCTATATCTTCCATGTCCTTTTCCACAGTAAACACTAATGTAAAATATTCATTTAGTATCTCTCCCATCTCCTGCAGCTCCACACAAAGGCCGCCCTGCTCTCCCTAGTTACCCTTTTGTCCTTAATGTATTTGTAAAAACCCCTTGAATTCTCCTTAATCCTACTTGCCAAAGCTATCTCATGTCCCCTTTTTGCCCTCCTGATTTCCCTCTTAAGTACACTCCTACTGCCTTTATACTCTTTCAATTATTCACTTGATCTATCCTGTCTATACCTGACATATGCTTCCTTCTTTTTCTTAACCAAACCCTCAATTTCTTTCATCATCCTGCATTCCCTATACCTACCAGCCTCCCTTTCAATCTAACAGGAATATACGTTCTCTGCACTCTTGTTGTCTCATTTCTGAAGGCTTCCCATTTTCCAGCTGTCCCTTTACCTTTTAGATCCAGTCTATCTTTTCCCATAACTAATAAAATTATGGTCACTGGCCCCAAAGTGCTCCTCCACTGACACCCCAGTCACCTGCCCTGACTTATTTCCCAAGAGGACGTCAAGTTTTGCACTTTCTCTAGTAGGTACATCCACATACTGAATCAGAAATTTTTCTTGTACATGTTTAACAAATTCCTCTCCATCTAAACCATGGGCGGCACGGTGGCAAGCACTGCTGCCTCACAGCGCCAGAGACCCGGGTTCAACTCCCGCCTCAGGCAACTAACTGTGTGGAGTTTGCACATTTTCCCCGTGCCTGCGTGGGGGTGCTCCGGTTTCCTCCCACAGTCCAACAAAATGTGCAGGTTAGGTGAATTGGCCATGCTAAATTGCCCGTAGTGTTAGGTGAAGGGGTAAATGTCGGGGAATGGGTCTGGGTGGGTTGCGCTTCGGCGGGTCGGTGTGGACTTGTTGGGCTGAAGGGCCTGTTTCCACACTGTAAGTAATCTGAACCCTTAACACTACGGCAGTCCCAGTCTATGTTTGGATAGTTAAAATCCCCTACCATAACCACCCTATTTTTTTTACAAATAACTGAGATCTACTTCCAAATTTGTTTCTCAATTTCCCTCTGACTATTGGGGGATCTATAATACAACCCCAATAAGGTGATCATCACAATTACAATTCTTCCAAGTTTTGTTGCATTTGAAAACTTCCTAAATTTCCCCCTGCAGATTTGGAGTATAGATGCTTCCTTAACAACCTGTTCAGATTTTGTTAAGACACTCCTGTGGAACAAGTGGATCTTGAATCCAGGCCTCCTGGCTCAGAGATAGGAACACTGTCCTTACACCACAACAGCCCCTTTTAGTAACTTTAAGTGAATAATTGATTCCTGTGGAACCCTATGTTAAAGCCAGAGTTAGACATTTCCCACTAAGAAGAAGAATAATATACATGTTGAAAAACTGTACCATATATGCAGCACTTAGCATTCCTAGATGAAATAGCTGGCAAAATAAAATATATTATTAAATATGAAAGAAGTACTATATGTACCTTAAGAATTAAACTCACCCATATAGTACTCTTAGGTGGGTCAACCAGGCCCCACCTAGTGGCAGAGGTTGATTAATGCAGGTAGCGGTCAACCTGAATTGCATGATCCACAAGGGAAGTTTTATTCCAGAATAAATTGACAGTTTATAATGTAACCAATGTAAATATTAAGCTAGCTTTCAAATTTCACACAAGCCTCCAGAAAGGTACACAGGGTTTATTTTACTGTGAGTCTGAACTGAGAGTAAAAATCAAAAAAACTGCAGATGCTGGAAATCTGAAACAAAAACAGAATTTGCTGGATATACCTGGCAGGTCTGGCAGCATCTGTGGAGAGAAAGCAGTTAATGATTTGGATCCAGTGACCCTTCTGATGAAGAGTCACAAGATTCGAAAAGTTCACTGTGCTTTCTTCCCACAGACGCTACAAGATCTGCTGAGTTTCTCCAGAAACGTCTGTTTTCATCAGCCAAATAAATATTGTGACTCCAATAGCAGGGTTGGGCTGGGAATTCTGTCACCTCCTGACTGTCTTCCCAAAGCCCATGCGCCATCAACAAGACATACAAAGATTTCATGGATTAATCCCCACTTGCCTGGATAAATGTAGCTCTACTGACACTCTTGACAATCCAGCAAAGCAGCATACTTCACTGGCACCCAACAGGTGCACTGTTTTGTATTACTGACCAAGCGGAATGCTGTTAAAAGTTGTATTCTGCTCATGTGAAAGGGAACAGAGCAGATGAGACTCCTACAGATTTTGGGAACGGAAATTTGCTGAGGTGTGCCTTGCTGATGATAATCAGAGCCAGAAAAATTACACAGGCATTGCAATCATTGTTGAAGGATATTGGACTCTTGTGGCACTTTTAATGATTGTATGACATCTGATTTGGCACATAGTGATTGTGCGACAATTCCTACATTTTTACATATCCTCCAGAAGCATGGTACATCACTAAAGAGGTTTTGTAAGACATATTTTGGTTGCACTAATTATTTAACAAATTTGATATATCAATTGCATGTGAAGTAATAAAAACAAAAATTGGTGGAAAAGGTCTGACAACATCTGTGGAGGGAAATCAGAGTTAATGTTTCAGGTCAAGTGACCCTTCCTCAGAACCTAGGCAAAAGTGAGTACTGCAGATGCTGGAGATTAGAGTCAAGAATGTGGTGCTGGAAAGTCACAGCAAGTCAGGCAGCATCTGAGGAACAGGAAAATCGATGTTTCGGGCAAAAGTCTTTCATCAGGAATGAGACTGGGAGCCTCCGGGGTGGAGAGATAAATGGGAGGGGGTGGGGCTGGGGTGGGGGGAAGGTAGCTGAGAGTGCAATAGGTGACTGGAGGTGGGGGTAAAGGTGATAGATTGGAGGGGAAGGTGGTGCAGATAGGTGGGAAGGAAGTTTAACAGATGGGACAGGTCATGAGGACGGTGCTGAGCTGGAAGGTTGGAACGAGGGTAAGGTGAGGCAAAGGGAAATAAGAAAACTGGTGAAATCCACATTGATGGAGTGTTGGAGGGTCCCGATGCGTCCTCGCATAGCGCTTCAGAGAACATCTCCGGGACACCCGCACCAACCAACCCCACTGTCCCGTGGCCGAACACTTCAACTCCCACTCCTACTCTGCTGAGGACATGCAGGTCCTGGGCCTCCTCTATTGTCACTCCCTTACCACCTGAAGCTTGAAGGAAGAACCCCTCATCTGCCGCCTCGGGACCTTCCAACCCCATGGCATGTGTGGATTTCACTGGTTTCCTCATTTCTCCTCCCCCCCACCTTACCCCTGTTCCAACCTTCCAGCTCAGCACCGTCCTCATGACCTGTCCCCTCAGTCCAACTTCCTTCCCACCTATTTGTACCACCCTCCCCTCCGACCTATCACCTTTACCCCCACCTCCATCCACCTACTGCACTCTCAACTACCTTCCCCCCAGCACCCCCCCCCCCATTTATCTTTCCACCTCAGACGCTCTCTTCCTCAGAACCTGTTAAGTAATGTTTAATTTAAATTGATTTTGGATTTCCAGTTGCAGCAAAAGCCATAATATATGAATCTTGTTCTTCAGTTCTTATCATCAGCTACTGGGAAATCATCTTTTTAAAGGTTATCAGTCTCTATGGGAATTGTAACAACTTTTTAATTACATTTTCTACTGGTAGGCTCACAGAAGACTGAAAGCAGTATTAATGAACAGATGGTCTTTAAGATCTGCCTGACTATTATTAATCATGAGAATAACATCATATGGATGTGAAGGTAGATTTAGGAGGATAGTTTGTTTCTTTGCAACTCATTGGACCGGCAATACTTTTTGTTGTCTCCTACTACACACACAGGCATTTACCAAGGCTACAGCACTTTTTTATTGTGACCTATTCATTCCATTGGTGATGGACATATTGAAGAACAATAAAATCTATATCATACATTTAATCCTCACTGAAGAGACGAGGTACAGGAGGGAACGAGTATTTATTTGACAGAGAAGCATGACCAGCAAATCTATAAATGATGCTGACTCTTGGCACGAATCACTGACATACTTCTGTGGGGACAGCTTCAGCTTCCACAGCTTGTACATTTGTATGATAAATATATATATAATGAAAATTACCATCTGCCATATTAAGAGTACATATCTCACTTTTCCTCATCCAGTTCAATTACATAAACTTCTAGGTTAATTTCCATGCTTGCTTTTAATTTTTAGCACCTTGCAGAGTAATAGGGAAAATGCACTATAAAAGTTTTTGACAGGACTCTTAGAAAAAGGGAGAAAGGCAGTGAGAAGCAATCTTTTTTTGCCTTCATCCTTTGTTCTTTAATGCTTGTTGAAATTTTGGGGGAAACAATTGTGGTCTGACATTTCAGGGTGACTTTACAGTAATTCAATAAATTGGTGCGAACTGTTTGAAAACTGGTTACGACTGTAAGTCCCTTCTTAACTTACTCAACTCATTTGATCTCATCAGCACAACCAAGTAACACTTCTAGTTTCATTTTTACATATTTACCATAAATGTCCATTTCTGTGGCTTGCCTGCACAAATGATCTGTTCCACAACACTTCTGAAAGTACCTTCAGTTCCCCTTCTCCCACTGCCATCACTGTCTCCTGCCACTGTCTCCTAACTTTCCTCTTACTTTGCCTCCTGACATGTTCCTGAGCCTTGGTGTTATCTTTAGAGCTGGACTCTAGTCTTCAGCTGCTCCCTTTTCCTAGTTCCAGTTCTGAACTCACATTGAAGAGCTGGGATGTATCTAGGGCATTGGCATCTTCAAGTCATTGATTGGTGTAGACTTTGGTTGCTACCTGCATTAATCAATCTCTGCCACCAAGTGGACCCTGGTCAATCTAAGTGTATAAGTGAGTTTAATTTTTCTATGATAGAGGGCAAAATGGTAAATGGAATACAACGTGTGAAAGTGTTATGCATTTTGCTAGGAAGAACACAGGTGCAGACTATTTTCTAAATGGGGAAAAGCTTCAGAAATCTGAAATACAAAAGGACTTAAGCCAGCTGCAGTAGTGAGTATAATGGATTCTTTCTTGATTATATGTTTTTGGAGATAAGTCTCTTGATTAAACTTAAAATATAAGCCATAGCTATTAATTTAACCTGGGGCAGTGTTAGTAGAGGAATAAGACAGTGTTATTTTCTGGGTCTGCAGATTGTGAAGGAGCAAAAATGGCCTTTGTAGTGATATGTACTTCTTGTCAGATGTGGGAGTGTAAAGAGAGTTTAAGGGTTACTGCGGATTATAGCTGCCATAAATGCTGTTGGATGAGAATCTTATCAGATCGAGTGGACCGGTTGGAGAGACAGATAGAAGCGATGAGGAATTTGCAACAGCAACAGTAAGTGATGGATGGCAGATATAGGAAGGGGGAAAGTCTCAGATACAGTCACATAGATGGGTTAACTCCAGGAAGGGTAAGAGAGGTAGGTAGCTAGTGCAGGAGTCTTTTGTGGATATACCCATTTCAAACAGGTAAGCTGTTTTGGAAAATGTAGGGGTGCTGGATTCTCAGGGGAACGTAGCACGAAGTTTCTGGTGTTGAGACTGGCTCTAATGCAACGAGGGGTACGTCGGCTTCTAAGAGATCAATTGTGTTAGGAGATTCTGTAGTTAGAGGTAAAGACTGACGTTTCTGTGGCCAGCAGAGAAAAAGCAGAATGGTGTGTTGTTTCCCTGGTGCCAGGATCAAGGGTGTCTCAGAGAGGGTGCAGAATGTTCTCACGGGGGAGAGGGGCCAGCAGGAGGAACCATTGGAACCAACGACATTGAAAGGGAAACGGTTGAGACTCTGAAGGGAGATTACAGAGAGTTAGGCAGAAATTTAAAAAGGAGGTCCTCAAGGGTAGTAATATCTGGATTACTCCCAGTGCTACAAGCTAGTGAAGGCAGGAATAGGAGGATAGAGCAGATGAATGCATGGCTGAGGAGCTGGTGTA
>NC_057720.1:42093129-42109570 GCF_004010195.1 Chiloscyllium plagiosum | reverse complement strand
TGGGACGTATAAGATTATGAAAGGATTGGATACTCTGGCAGTAGGAAACATATTTCCACTGATGGGTGAGTGCTGAACCAGAGGACACAGCTTAAAAATACGGGGTAGACCATTTAGGACAGAGCTCAGGAGAAACTTCTTCACCCAGAGAGTGGTGGCTGTGTGGAATGCTCTGCCCCAGAGGGCAGTGGAGGCCCACTCTCTGGATTCATTTAAGAAGGAGTTGGATAGAGCTCTCAAAGATAGTGGAATCAAGGGTTATGGAGATAAGGCAGGAACAGGATACTGATTAGGAATGATCAGCCATGATTATATTGAATGGCAGTGCATGCTCGAAGGGCTGAATGGCCTACTCCTGCACCTATTGTCTATTTTCTATTGTCTAAGTATTTTCCATACTAAAACACTAATGAATGCTGATAATCTTCTCACTGTGCCCTTCCAAAACACATTTTTATTTAAATACACACTAAGATTTAAAAACGAATCAGAAACATCAACATTAACAAAGGATAAAAGGGAACATAACCAGCACCTACCTAGCTGATCAGCCAGATGTTTTCCTTTCTCAACAGGAATTACGCGTTCGTCCTCCATATCACACTTATTTCCAACAAGGATGACTTGCGCATTGTCCCATGAGTAGGTTTTGATTTGGGTTGCCCTGTTTATGTAAGTGGCAAAAGTTAGAAGAAATTTTCTAAACAATCCCTATGAACACCAATTGCCTTTGCTTCTTTTGAGAAGAAAATTTCCTGTAAGTACAGACAAATATGCATTATAATTTTCACTTACACAGAGGAATGATCTGTTTCACATTTTGAAGTGTCATCTACCATTAGCAAATAGTAAATTAACTCATATTGTGAATCGTACCCTCAACATATTATTAATTTTTCATTTTCCTTTGGATGGACATACAAATCAGCCATTTTCTGAATGAATAGAGGAATAGGCTTGAACTGAATGAGTTACCCCTATTTCCTTTTCATAGTTGGTCCAACTTTTTCAACAATTAGTTGTACGTGCTATCATCTTAAACTATTTACTATGAGAAAAGATCATTGAGGCAAACAGTAAAAACGGGTTCCTTTTAACTTCCACAAGTTCTGTATGAACCTTTTAATGCTTTCTAATGCTCATGAAGATAACATGATTGAACTAGGTTGAAAATTGGGTTAGCAAGAGAAAGGATAATAAATCTAAAAATGTATCATAGTGTGGCAAGTCATTTCTAGCACCTTGCAGGACTCTGTTTTGAGTCTCCTACTCACTGTCTTCGAACTACGCAAGAAGAATAGGAACATACCATTCAGTGGTCAAGGCTGCACCGCCATTCAATACGATCATACTTTTGGTCTGTTTAAGTTCCTCATTCCCATATACCTCTGATAATCCTTTATTTCCTCTGTCTAATAAAACTCTATCTACTTCTGTTTTTAGAAGTATTCAATAATCCCGCCCCAACTGACTTCTGATGGAGAGAGTTTCAAATCAATTGACTCTGAGAAAATATTTCTTCTATCTTTGTACAGAAAATGTAACCCCTAATTTCAAAACAGTGCCCCTAGTTTTGGACTGAATTACAGGAATAATCATTATTTCCATGTCCAACTAATCAAGACTGTTCAGGATCATCCACACTTTAATTAAGCCACCCCACACTAATGTGTTTCTACTGGTCCAAACTCCAGTAGAAACAAGCCCAGTCTGTCCAACCTAATCTCAAAAGATAACTTGTTAATTTCAGGTATCAATCTGGTAACCTCCCTCTGAACCACTTTGAATACATTTACATCCTTCTTTAAATACAAATATCAAAATCGTACACAGTATTCAAGATAAAGTCTCATGATGCTCTGCATAACAGAAGCATAGCATCCTTACTCTGATGTTCAATACATATTATCTAATGCTATAAATTTGCTGAAGGTAATAAATTATCATATCGCTGGTTAAGGAGTATAAGTTTAGTTGAAAACATTCAAAGAAATATAAACCAAATGAACAGGTTGCATAGGAGATGACTGATGGACTTTACTGCCTGTTGTGTTATGTCTCAAAGTCAATATTCCAGTACTCTCAGAAACATATAATGCCAATTGTCTGAATTCTTTGTTGCCAGAGCTGTTGTGTAATTGGTCTTCAAATAATTTTTCAAATATCTACCACCAAAATATTGTAGTCGTTTGTTTGCCACCATGATGTAATTTTGCATTTTGCTTAGATTTTTTACCTGATGTGGCAATGGCTTATTGCCCTTATAACATAATATACTGGTTGTGGATATTACAACACTCTCAAACAAAAACTAACAAACATAAATGACCCAGTACAACCCATGGACAAAACCAATGTCGTCTGCAAAATTCCATGCAAGGACTACCACAAACACTACGTAGGACAAACAGGAAGAAAGTTAGCCACCAGGATACACGAAGACCAGCTAGCCACAAAAAGACACGACCCTCTCTCCCTCATAGCCCTACACATGGAGGAAAAAAACACCATTTCGACTGGGACAACACATCTATCCTGGGACAGGCTAAGCAAAAACATGCCTGAGAATTCCTAGAGGCCTGGCACTCCAACCACAACGCCATAAACAAACACATAGATCTAGATACCATCTATCAACCCCTCAGAAAACGAACAGGAAATGACACCACCACAAACCCCAGGAACCCCATCCAGGACAAACATATAAATAGAAAGCAGGAGACAACAGCTTCGCTTCACTTGGAGGTCGCCACTGATGATGTTACCTAGCCAGGTAATGAAACGTCTGGATATCAAACCTACAGCTCAGTGAGCAAACCTACACCCTAAACCTCAACCTGAGCTACAAACCTTCACAAGCCTTGCATATTACAGAATTGACAAATCCAACAAATATTTATTGTAGCTATATACTATATATGATCATTGCATTGTTCAAGTATATCAGTGCCTGGTCTAATATTAACCTTTCATGTAATAGAGAGCAGCATGCTTCATGTAGCATGTCATGCTTCAAGTGCTCCTAGTTAAGGTGGAGTATGAGATCTTCAAACTCTGAGGTCATATTGTACAATATTATGAGTATGTCCCTTAAAATAAAACTTCCCAAGTGCTTCCCAAACATTTTCTCATTGTAATCACCATTTTGGTGTATGAAGGTTGCCCAGATCTTTTTGAGGAGGATGAGTGAGATGTGTGTGCATGTGAGAGAGAGAGAGACAGAGAGAGAGAGAGAGAGAGAGACAGAGAGAAAGAACACTGGGGTTGTAGATCCATTGAGAGTGTGGTGGAGGTGAGGCCTATGAGAATGTCAGAGAAAAAAGCAGTTTAATCCACAGTTTTTTTTTTCAGCAAAATGCCCTTTCTGACCTGCTAGGCGCTCTTCTTTTTACAAGGACAACATTAGGGTTTACAATGTCAGGCATTTCGACCCTGCCCACAATTTAAAAGGATCATGCAGCTTTTTGCACTTAGTCAGAGCTCCACACCAGTCATTGTTGCAATGGAGCCTGCAACCTCAAAATTTGGAGGAAGTGAGGACTGCAGATGCTGGAGATCAAAGTCAAGAGTCTGTTGCTGGGAAAACACAGCATGCTTCATGTAGCATGTCATGCTTCAAGTTCTCCTAGTTAAGGTGGAGAATGAGATCTTCAAACTCCTGATTCCTTATACCCGAAACGTTGATTCTCCTGCTCCTCGGATGCTGCCGGACCTGCTGTGCTTTCCCAGTAACACACTCTCGACAACCTCTCAGTTTGGAAAACTCTAATAGAAACTGGAACAAAACACAGATAATACATGCAGGCAATGAGCTATCTTATTTTGAGAGTGCTGAGGTTAAAATAAGAAGAAGTATCTGAACGTGATCATAGACCTGAAATATACATTTAATTCACAAGCCAATGTGAATTTTAATCAAGTACTGGATTGCAATCCAAGCCATTTGTTTAAAATAAACAAATTATTCTACCTTTATGCACCTTAGCAATGAAGCCCTGACTGAAATAATGTGTATAATTTGAGCAACTTAGCTTCAAAAGAGTATCGAAGACAGAGTAAGGGAAAGTCGGACAAAGGTATTTGAAGGCCTTAGTGTATGGTGAGAAGCTCAGAACTAAAATTGCTTACACTAGAGAAAAGGAAAACCTAAGAGGGATGAGAGATAATACTTTAGCACCGGTAAAACAGAGCAAAAGCAGAGTACAAAATCAATAAGCTTCGTAACAGACAAAATCAGAAATCAGACAAAATCCCTTCATTCAGTCGTGAAAATAGATCAAAGTAGCTTTTCTTATTTGATACTTTCCAATGTTTTAAGGTTGAGCTATTGCCACATTGTATCACTCAGTGCTAGGAGACGCTGCAATATACTTTGCTGCTTTCCTTTCAACTTTTTTTTTAAGGCAGTGACATTGTTAGGGGAAGACTTGCACTTATATATCACTATGCATGATCAAAGGACTTTCCAAAGTATCTGCAGTATTTTTGACGAGAGTTGAAATCTGTTGAAACATAGAAAGTGTGGAAGTCAATTTGCACAAACAGCAATGTGAGAACAACCAGATTTACTTCAGTTTTGTTCACTGAGGGATAAATATTGATCAAGACACCTAGAATAACTCCCCAGCTCAATTTTGAGATGGGATCATTTACATCCACCTGAATATAACATCTCCTCTGAAGGTCAGCACTTCCAACTTCACAGCACTCTATTATCGTACCAGGAAGTCAGCTTTTACATTCGTGCTCAAATCCTGAGTTGGAATTGATTCCACAACTCCCAGATTCAGAGTTGAGAGTCCAAACAATGGAGCCATAGCTGACATAATGAATTCCTCAATAGGGAGTGGGGTAAGATTGTGGGCGACATAGTTAATTCCATATTCACTTGACATCTGTGAGTATATAGTCGGTTCTGCTATAATGCATGTTTCTTCAATTGGCGAATTGGCTTTAACGATTGAAGAATTTAGATTGTTATTGTAGAATGTGAACTTCCCTTACATGTATTGACTCTGATGCCATCCCGGCCCCATAAGTTTAAATGGCTATTGCGCGATTTTCTTATAATGTAAGATTATATGAGAACGGAACTATCGCGTTATATCAAAACTGACTGTCCTTTTAGCAAATGTTTCATCTATCACAGGTGTATTTTTGTTATCTCCAGACTTAACGGTCCCAACATACTCATAGCCTGCTTCCATCCTCCATGAATACGAATTCATCTAAGACTCTGCTCACTCTATTCTAACTTGTACTGAGTCCCATTCATTGTCAAATTAGCATACTTGTTTTCAAATACCTTCATGACCTTACACTTCTCTATCTCTGTAATCTCCTCCACTAGAAAGCGCCATCATTTCTGAAAGAGATAAACCTTCTTGTCACATACAACAGAATTGAAACTAATTCCTTGTAAGTGATTTAATCTCGACACATCAGCAACAATCATGAGAGAAGCAAGTTTCGATGTGAATGTTATAGTTGGAGATCAGGGTTCTGTGGCTGTTTTACCCATCAAATTGGGTATAAATACAAGTCCACAATCCTTTATCCAAAACGCGTTGCCCAGCTGGTTTTCGGAGTTCAGAATTTTTCAAATTTCGGAATACGTGGCAATTTGACGATGAAATTTTTAAAAATCTTACCAAACAGCAGACTCACTGTGAGTACTACAGGCCCTGAGACAGAATTGAGGCCTGCCAGTGCTGGGACACGCCCACCCTCGTTGCATCAGAGTGACATGCATCGGGTGGGTGTGGAGTTGCACACCAAACAAACTTGTTAATGTGAAAAAAAACTTCACAAAGAAACCTTTGAATTTCAGAGCTTTTCGGATTTTGGGATTTCGGATAAAGGGTGTCTAGCTGTACTTTGGTTTGAATTGAATCAGGAATTAGAGGCTGACGCAAGATTATTAATATTAATTGAACAAGTGCATTTGTCACCTCCATGGTAAGCTTTTCCTTTGAAAAACTGAATTATGGATTGTGACTCAAAATAACTCCAGAGGAGGTGAATGGAATAACATTGTAATATTTGGCTGTCATTTGTGTGAAGCGTGTGAGGCTGAGGTGGGCAGATGGTACGTTGCCCAGTGTGTAATTTAGTGGAGCAATTATTGAAGGTACTGTAGTTGAAGATGCATATACTGATATTAACTACTTGAGTAGGTGAAGTAACAACCTTTTGTAGACCTGCATTCATTTCCTTGGGCTCATACCCAAGTTCATCTAGATAGTATCCTGCCCTTTGGATAGATTAACCCTCCGCCTCTCCACTTTCTCTACCCAAGGCCTCCATTGCAGCGTCTTAGAAAATCCTATGTCAACAGAAAATACAGTGATTGTAATGAGGTCAGCCAGATGGACCTCACAGAATATGAGTTCTCTCACTGGAGCTGTTAATCTGGTCCAATCAAGAAGCTCTGGCTGAGGATATAAACAGGAATGTCAGAGGTTAACTCTGAGAGCTGGCTGTGAGGAAGATGGATCAGTGTCAAGGACTCTCCACATAAAAATAAAGTGTGGTTTGGTGACTGGATATCGGTCTCTGTGGAGTTATTTCAGAGGTGATAAGAATTTCCTGAAGAAATTCACTTACTACAGTTGTTGAGTTGGGGTAAGTATTTCTACCATCATGCCATTATTTGGGGAGCTTGATTTGTTTAATCCTGCCAGCGAAGACTGGGCCCAAGTTATGGAAAGAATGAATTATTTTTTCCAGGTAAATAACATTGGGGCAGATGGAAAGCAATGAGTAATTCTCCTGACAGCCTGTGAACCCAGAGCTTTTTTGGTTATAAGAAGCCTAACTTTCCCTGAAGTATCAGATTCTAAAATCTTTCAGATTTAGTTAAGGAATATCATGCTCAAGCCTCCCCTAATTCTGAGATGCTGTCAGTTTTACTTAGCAATTTAAGAACAAGGGGAATCTATTTCAAGATTTTTGACTAGATTGATGACTGGCAGAGGCATGTTAATTTGGTTTAACCTTCATGAGGATGCTGAGAAACTGATTGGTATGTGGGATTAATGGTGTACCCATGTAGAAGTGCCTATTAACTGAAGCTTAAGTGGACTTCAAACATGTACTACAATTGGCTTTAATATTGGAAAATGCAGGAAGTGGAGCAGTTGGGTTGCAGGGTATTCTTATGGAAGTGGAGACCCTCACCAGGCCGACTGAGCTTGAGGGACAGCACTTGAGTGAAGGCAATTGCATAGCCTCACTGAGGACATATCCTGAACAGAGGGACTCTAGGTCATTCTACAGCAAAACGCCAAAATAAAACAAAACCTCAGCCAAACGGTTAACATTTTCTTCATGATCCGGGCTGGGCCATTGTAGTTGCTGTCACCTTGTGGACTGAGACAGCAAAGAAGTCCCACTAGACCTAAATGGAGTAAGAGAATTCATAGGCTGGTATCCAGATTAGTGCACACCCTGGAAAGTTCACTTACATCTGGTCTGAAACAGTAAAGTTGCTAAGCAACATCCAAATCAAAACAATCAAAATAAATGTTGGGCTAAATGGTTACTGGTTCTAATGGAGGTCAATACCAGCATGACTATTTCAATGATATACTCTGGCTCCAACCGTTAAATTTGCACAAGACCTCAGCTAGATTGCGAACCTTCACCAGGGAACCTGTACACATTAAGAGTATAACGTCGGTTCTGGTCTCTTATGGGAAGTAGTTGGTTCAGTTACCATTAGCTGGAGTAAAAGATTTGAGCCCACTATTGATGGGAGAAAGATTCACTATTGATAAAGATTCACTTAGATTGGCTCAACATTTTTCGGCTAGAAAATGGCTGCCTGAGTGAAGTTCTGACTAAATGCCTGGAATTTATCAGGAAGGTCCAGGAACTATCAAAAGAGCCAATACCACCTTGTCTGTTGAGCAGGAAGCAAATCCACAATTCTGCAAGGCCTGCACAGTGCCATATGCCTTACAGGCAAAAGTGGATGCAGAAATCAGAAGGCTAGAAAGCGAAGGAATAATTAAAAACAGTTTGCGGAATGAGAAACACTGGTCGTACTGATTGTGAAGCTCGCACGGTCAGTTTGTCTTTGTGGGGATTTTAAACAAACAGTAAACCACTTTTTGCAGTTGGATAAACATCCAGTCCCTCACATAGAGGATTTACATGCAAAGCTAGCAGGGGTGCTATCCTTCACAAAGCTGGACATGAGCAATGAGTACTTGCAACCGTGGTTCAATGAAGATTTCCAGAAGTATGCTCCAATTAATACCTATAAGGATTTGTAGAAATATATGGGACTGCCATTTGGGGTATCATCAGCCTGTGCAACTTTTCAGCAGATGGTGGAGAACATCTTCTAAGGTCTACCTCAAGTCACCAGTTATTTAGCTGACATGCTAACTACAGGGAAAACTAAGAAGGAGCACTTACAGAACTTGAACATAGTCCTTAGACCTTTCTCCCATGCGGCCATATGCCTTACTAAAGAAAAAGGTGTGTTCCAGGCACTCCCCAAGTGACCTATTTGGGCTACAGACTCAACAGGACTAGGTCATACCATTTGGAAGATAAAATGGGGGCAATCAAATATCTGTACTTGGGCTTAGGTCTTTTCTTGGGCTGATAAATTATTACTGAAGTTCACACATAATCTGGCTTCCATCCTGGAACCTTTGCATCATCTCTTTAAAACGGGCCAGCTTAGGTTGCATAACCAAGCCAAATCTTTCAGAAAAGTGGAAAAACAGCTATCATCGTCTAAGGTGTTGCCACACTATGATCCTAAGCAAGATCTGGAATTGACATGTGATGCCTCCCTGTACAGCATCAGGGTAATATTAGCTCATAGGTAGCCCAAAGGAAAGGAACACCCAATAACGTATGCTTCCAGAACTTTGGTGAATACAGAGTGTAAATAAGCCCAGTTAAGGAAGGAAGATTTGGCAGTCATGTTTGGAGTCAGGAAGTTCCACCAATACCTTTACAGATGCAAATCTGCAATAGGAACGGACCACAAACTACTGCGAGGTCTACTGAAAGAGGACAGGCCAGTGCCGCCCATACCTTCAGGCCGAATTCAGCAGTGGGGTCTAATATGAAGTGAGTATAATTACAAGTTGGAACCCAGTCTGGGAGGCCAAGTAGCAATTGCAGATGAATTGAGCCACCTCCTGCTGGCAGATACACCACTGGTGGTACCACCACTGGAAGAGTCCGTAATGGTTTTAAACTTTCTGGATGCACTTCCAGTCCAAGCTGACAATGTCAGACTTTGGTTTCCCCCCATCATCACCAGCTGTTTCAGTTTTGCCAAGACCGGACTTTTCTGCATCCAAAGGGGCCATCTCAGCCAGAACTGAACCTGGAGAGACCAGGTCAAAATAGAGGGTGGCATATTATTATAGGGAGCAAGAGTGATTGTCCCAAGAAAAGCTTGCTGCCAGATACTGACTGAACTCCTCCAGATAATCCAGGGGTTTCCAAAATGAAGATGTTGACAAGAGGTTATGTCTGGTGGCCAGGATTGGATGCAGACATAGCCACATTGGTAGGGCAGTTCCCATAAGCACAAAATTGCCACCAGCAACTCCCCCACATTCATGGGGATGGTTGGGTAAATCCTAGACTCAATTACACATTGACTATGCAAGACCTTTCATGGGGTCAATGTTCTTACACATTGTGGATGCCTGCTCAAAGTAGCTAGATGTGCACAGCATTCATCCATCAAACATGGGGGCAATGACAGAAAAACTGAGCACATCTTTTGCATTCCTGGAAGTGTTGGTCACAGGTAATTTGAGCATTTCCTAAAGTTGAATGGCATTCAACATACATGAACAGCTCCATACCATCCATCATCTAATGATCTGGTAGAAAGGGCTGTCCAAACTTTGAAGGCAGGCTTAAAGGAACAGCCTACAGCTTCACTAGATACTAAACTGTCCAGGTTCCTATTTGATTTTAGGACCACCCTTCATGCAACTACAGGGATAATTCCAGAAGAGTTGATAACTGGAAGAAGACCTCACTCCAAGTTAAATCTGATCTTCCTGGACCCCAGTTCTGGGAACAAAATGGCATCAGGAACTCCAATGCCAAACACAAGACTCCGCTAAGAAAGAGAGATAGTTCAGTCCAGGGTTTGAAGTTTGGTGTAGGAACCATGGGAACGGCCCTGCATGGGTAAGAGGCATGGTCAACGTGAGGTCAGGTCCATTAACGTGTAAAGTTTGGGCAGGTGTGACAGTTCTGAACAAGCATAGGGACCATATGAAAGCTGCAACTTTGCAAACTGTGCAGAAGTAAAGCATGCCTGGCTCCTTGACTGCCTTTCCATCTGTTGTGGAACTCGTTCGTTCTCCTGCTCTGTCAAGTGTTGAAGATACCTTGGAACCTGAGGTAGACATGGTGGATGTCAATGCCTAATGCCTTTGCTGCCTGAAGGGGAGAATGATTTTTTTTTAGACACTCCGGGCGCAAGAGGCGAGCTTCTGTGCGTTACATGTAGCCCATATCAGAGTTGAAGGACCCTGCCCTGGGAAGAGCTACAAAAAAAAACTGGCCAATGCCCCGGACTCAGTTGGGGAGGGAATGTAGTGATTTTAATAAGGTACACCAGGTGGACATCATACAATGAGTTCTCTGATTGGATCAGATTAATAGCCCTAATCAGGGAGCTCTGGCTGACAGATACAATATGGAGTGTCAGAGGTTCTGTTCACTTTGAGAGCTGGATCAGTGTCAAGGACACTCCATATGTAAATAAAAGATGAATTGGTGACAGAATACTTATTTCAGAAAGTGCTGGAGAAACTCAGCAGGTTTGATAGGATTAATGTTTTGAGTCCAATGATTCCTTTTTGGCAACCAAAGGAAAGAAGAACATTTTGTGGCCCTCTTTCTCTCAAATTGTATGCTCGTTCAGTGTTCTTCTAGCTCACACTCTCTTCTGTAACTTGTTCTTGCACCTGTTCCAGCCACAATGTACCAACTCCTCTCTAAGAGATGCAGTTGTCTTATGTGGTGCTGGCCTTTCATGATTTTGCATCCTCTGCTCCAGTGTGCAGCCACTCAGCAGTTCACCTCATGTTAGTTACCTGCAGAAGTCATTTAAATGAGCACTCAGCACAAAATTCATGCACTTATTTCTGAGCACCACATACTTTGCAAGTTGTCTGTTAAACTGCCTATCGAATGGAGAAGGGGGACAACGAGGGAGAATCTATTAAGTGATTTGTGACATACAGAAGAAAACAGATCAATGGAAAACCGATGGAATAAACATCTCAAAAAAAGAAATAATGTCAAATGGTGTAGGGAAAGAAATCAATTAAATTGATTGAAACAAAGTGAAATCTGTTTCAAACATTGTTACTCACAGAACAGATTAAAATTAACAAATGTAACTTTAGTAAATATGGATTGTTGAGCAGCAGTCATGTTCTGATCAAGCAAGGAAAGTGAGGTAATTAATGTGATATCTTTCACATGGCAGTACACAATGCAACTTGCTTCACATCATAACTTCAATTTTCTGACAACACGAAAGTTATAATAACTAACAGCACCATAGTCCAAGTCAACTTCCAACTTCCAAGTCTTAATAGAGAACATGCTTTCTCTCAACTGATGCTACCAGGCAATGCTAAGTCTCTCCAGAATTTCTGTTTTAGGTTTCCAGAATCTGCATTCTTTGTTTTAATAGATATGTTTCTAAATTATGGAATTCCTATTTTAAAGTAAAGGTTACCTTGAGTAAGATGTAGAAAACCTACACAATCATGCAATTACCAATTTTAACACTCAACAGCAAGCCAGAAATTTCCTTTCAATAGCATGGACAGCATGTACTGCAGAGGGAGCCATGTGAATGATTGAAAAGATCAACATTGTCATCAACTGTTTACAGTTCATTCCTCGCTTGCAGGTCAAAGCAGTTACCATACTACTCAAATATATTACAATTAGGAATCTGGTATACCATTCATCAAGTTTCTACCACCTAACCCACTGAATGCCATGATCAACATGTTAACTATATTAGAATTAGTGCACTTCACAAAGTTCAGGTGTAACTCTTTGCTGCCATGAGTTTGCCTCCATCCCTTGAAAGTTATATGACAAGGTTTAGAGTTACATTTTTAAATTTACTCTGCTGAATATGTAAGATGTAACAACAGAGTTATAAGTTTGAGTGAGTTAGTAGGTGCTAAAAACAGAACTGCTTATGTTCTCTAGCTACTTGGTAACATAATTTAGATACTTCTTTCATCCATGCTGCCACATTCCTCATCTGTTTCCATGTTCAAAATGGCTGGCATTTCCTACCAGCTATCCTGCACTGCCACTTCTGGAGTGCCAACCAGGTCAAATGCCACAATGACTGATCCAGTGTGTAAACAGGGGGGATATGATTCCCTCCTAAAACCATTTTAAAGTTAGATAACATTGTTTTAAAAGAATTCTTATTTTACTCCAAGGAATACCTGTCACCCCTTCAAATCTACGCACTTTGCAAACTGGCCTCTAGCCGACTAGATATGTCAAACTTTCACAGTTCACAGCCTCAGTAACTTCTAACTAAATCTACCGAGTCTCAAACGAACCTCTTTCAGCTATCCAGTCCATCACTAAATTTCCCTTGCCACCATGATAACAGCATATCAACTTCATGATATATCCATTAAAACACAGAGTGGACATTACCAATTTGTCCCACCCAATACACTCTTGGCAAGGACTAAGAACTGTACCATTCACTTCTTGAAAAAGGTTCCATTACTTTGAGCACGATTTATTTACATTATTGTTAGGATAAAAGTGAAAATAAAATGATTATTTTGCTATTGAACGTTTAAGAGTTTTATCTGTAAATCTTCACATAGTCTTCACACTCATCCCCACAGTAAACATTATAAGCCATTTCTCAAATGTTCAGTTTATAGTTCATTTTAGTATTAATCTTTTTCATCTTAGCACATAGTTACATTTCCAAGTTTCTGATATTTAAGATTGTTGCTACAATATGAAACATAAAACAATGAGTATACCCTCAGCTCCATTTAAGATAAAAAATATCTTATTTGACCAAGCAATGATAATCTGAAAATATTTCAAATACTGCTACTAATACTCTCAAGACCTGAACTTTGCCAATATGTTGAAAGCAATCATTGTTAGTTCCGCACGTTCAACAAATGGCTCCCACTGGTTATGTAAGCAACCTTTAAGGGGTGTTAATAAATGTATGGTGAGTAACACACATAGAACATAGAACATTACAGCACAGTACAGGCCCTTTGGCCCTCAATGTTGCACCAACCTATGAAACCAATCTGAAGCCCATCTAACCTATGCTATTCCATTTTCATCCATATGTCCATCCAATGACCATTTAAATGCCCCTAAAGTTGGCGAGTCTAAACTACTGTTGCAGGCAGGCTGTTCCATGCCTCTATTACTCTCTGAGTAAAGAAACTACCTCTGACGTGTTCTATATCTATCACCCCTCAATTTAAAGCTATGTCACCTCATGCTAGCCATCACCATCTGAGGAAAAAGGCTCTCACTGTCCAATCTATCCAACCGGACACCAAGATCTCTCTGTTCATCTACATTATCAAGAATCTTACCATTACCCCAGTACTCTTTATTCCTGTTACTCCTTCCAAAGTGAATCACCTTACACCTTTCTGTATTAAACTCTATTTGCTGCCTCTCAGCCCAGCTCTGCAGCTTATCTATGTCCCTCTGTAACCCACAACATCCTTCGGCACTATCCACAACTCCACTGACCTTAGTGCCATCTGCAAATTTACTGACCCACCTTTCTACGTTCTCGTCCAGGTCATTCATAAAAATGACAAACAGCAGTGGACCCCAAAACAGAACCCTGCAATATACCACTAGTAATCAACTCCAGGATGTAAATTTCCCATCAACCACCATCCTATGTCTTCTTTCAACTAGCCAACTTCTGGTCCAACCCGCTAAATCACCCTCAAGCCCATGCCTCTGTATTTTGTGCAATAGCCTACTGTGGGGAACCTTATCAAATGTCTTACTGAAATCCAATATCGACAACATCGTCTTTTTCCAGTGTGAATACTGACAAAAAATACTCATTTAGCACTTCCCCTACCTCCTCTAACTCCATGCACAACTTCCCACGACTGTCCTTCATTGGCCCTAATCTTAGTCTAGTCATTCTTTTATTCCTGATATACCTATAGAAAGCCTTAGGGTTTTCCTTGATCCTATTTGCCAACAACTTCTCATGTACCCTCCTGGCTCTTCTTAGTTCTCTCTTCAAGTCTTTTCTGGCTAACTTGTAACTCTCAAGAGCCTCAACTGAGCCTTCATGCCTCATCCTAACATAAGCCTTCTTTTTCCTCTTCACAAGAGCTTCAACTTCTTTAGTAGACCACAGTTCCCTCGCTCGGCAACCTCCTCCCTGCCTGGCAGATACATACTTATCAAGGACACACAGTAGCTGTTCCTTGAATAAGCTCCACATTTCAATTGTGCCCATTCCCTGCAGTTTCCTTCCCAACCTATGCATCTTAAATCTTGCCTAATGGCATCATAATTGCCTTTCCCCCATCTATAACTCTTGCTCTGTGATCTATACCTATACCTTTCCATTGCTAAAGTAAATGGAAACACACACAGCATGCCCCCCCCCCCCCACACACACACAGGCCTTCCAACATACACAGATACCCCCACACACACGGAGCCCCCTCAACACACATCACCGCCCCCACATACAACAGAGACTCCCTCCCACACACACACGCATGCACGTGCACATACACACAGACACACATTGCATAACTTTTAAATGCAAGTTTAATTTTATTCAATAACAACTTTTATGTAATGAAATTGATCAAAATTTATCAAAGGAAGAGTGATAAACAATACTGAGCAAGGAACAGTAAATTGGGGATTTGAATGAAACAGGCAAATTCCAAAATTCCAAGTAAGTGGTCTTGGAGGCAGCTTACTAATGGACTTGAAAGCTATGAACAGATTTGATAGGATCAATGCGGAGAAACTGTTTCCACTCAGGTGTGACTCCAGCCAGCCATTAATAAATCAATAAAAGCATTTAGTTGAAGGTTCTTTCTACAGAGACTGGTAGGATTGAGAATCCTACTGGTATGTGGAGTGTTTGAAACAAGTTGTATGTTGCTTTAGCTTGATGCCTACGTTATGGAGTTTGGGTTAAAGGGATATTGGAACACAAAGGATCATGTAATTAATGGAAGGACAATGTGTGAAAGATAATCAAAGGCCAATCGGGCTGATTGTTTCCACATCATACACCATCCACTTCAGTGTAGTGACTACAGTTAAAACACATTCCTCCAAACGTTCAATGACTCTTCATCTTCATTTATTGTCTGAAATATTGATTTTCCTCCATGAATATCACCAACAAAAATGAGGATCTGTTTCATTAGCCAAGAGATCGCTGTCTGCTTTTCATACCCCAAACTCATAAGATGTTGAACACATAATTAACCATAATTGTTGCATAAATATATAAACAACTATTAAAGATATTCTTGTGATCGGTAATTCAATTGCTAAACAATAAACATAAAAATTAATGCCTGTATTTGTAATGACTTATTAGTTAAGAGCTAGAATTGAATGACCATAATCACAAACATCACTAAACTCACTTCCTGCAGATGTGATTTCTTTTTAACTAATGAGTACATTTTTAGGTATGGTTACATAGTGGTTATGTTGCTGGACTAATCATCCAGAGGTCTGGACTAACAATCAAAGACAAGTTCCACCAAGCTTGCTGAGGTATTTAAAATCAATTTGTTATACTATGATTTAAAAACCAGTATCTGTAAAGGTGATCAAGTATTGGATTAGCCTAAATATCCACCTAGTTCAGTAATGTGTTCTAGGGAAGTAAATTTGATGACCTTATCCAGTCTGACTAACATGAATTCCACAATGTGGCCACTTTTTAAATTTATCTCTGAAAGGCCTATCAAGCCAGACAATTGTCATTAAAAAGGTCATTCACCACCACTTTCTAAAGAACAATAAGGGACTGGAAGTAAATGCTGGTCTTAGCAACATGCCACCTTCTATTAATAAATACCAAGACTGTACATCATTTTCACGAAAAATGACAATTGGTATTTCCATATCAGAAGAACAAGTTATAAGGAACTGTAGAAAGACAACACCTGAGGGTTGAAAATGTGTTACTAGAAAAGCGCAGCAGGTCAGGCAGCATCCAAGGAGCAGGAGAATCGACGTTTCGGGCATGAGCCCTTCTTCAGGAATGAGGAAAGTGTGTCAAGCAGGCTAAGATAAAAGGTAGGGAGGAGGAACTTGGGGGAGGGGCGTTGGAAATGTAATAGGTGGAAGGAGGTTAAGGTGAGGGTGATAGGCCGGAGTGGGGGTGGGG
>NC_057720.1:42051002-42090573 GCF_004010195.1 Chiloscyllium plagiosum | reverse complement strand
CGGAGGCGAAGGCGGCGGAAGAATTGTTCGATATCTCGCCCCGTGTTGAACTCGTTAATCAGAGAGGTAGGGGAATGAAGGTGAGGCCTCTGCCGAGGACTGATCTTTCATCCTCAGAGAGGGGTAGTTCTGGAGGGATGGTGAAAATATGGCAGGGCTGGGAGCTAGGACCTGGTGTGGGGCTGGAGCTGGGAGTGCGGGCAGGGTTAGGTGTGGGGGCGGGTGTGGGGGCGGGAATCGGGGCGGGGACGGAGATCGGGGCGGGGGTGGGGTTCGGCGTGGGGACGGAGATCGGCATGGGGGCAGTGTTAGGCGTGGTGACAGAGATCGGCATGGGGGCGGAGACGCATGCGGCGTGGTCGTAGTGCAGGTGAGTGATGTCACTGGGGGGCGGAAGTGGCTGCAGCAACAGCAACCCCGGGGGCGGAAGTGGAACACCTGAGGGTCCCAAGTAAGACAGAGGAGACAAATTATAGCATTGGCCAAGATCTTAAGCAGCATGTATTCAGCAGATGTGATATTTAGCTGCATTGGTTAAGAACCTTTAATGAACAATCAAAGAAATTCTCCAAACTGTTTCTTGAAATCACGGTATTGGCTCAATCTAATTTTATGAGAACTTGATCATTAGTTAAGCAACATCAATTATGCATTTGACCACTGACCACAGGATTTTCTGCTGATGTTAAAGTGGATTGACCTACTATAGGGACAATTCAAGAGCAACATTTCTATTGGTCTTGAAACAGAGCAACAACTGACAAGTTAATTACATTTTTTATCATCAGGTTTGAGAAAATGTAAGGAAAGGATGGGGAATTGTTCAAAAAATGCACACAATGAATGCATTTGGACATCAAAGAGAAGAAATAAAAATCATACCAGTCTTGCACTGCATTAAAGGATTCTTGATTGGCAATGTCGTACATGAGGATGAAGCCCATGGCTCCTCTGTAATAAGCAGTAGTGATGGTTCTGTATCGCTCCTGACCAGCTGTATCCTGTAAAACAAAGTTCTAAGTTAATATAATGTAGTTTGCCACTGAAAAATAGTCATTTTGTAATGCAGAACTGCAGGAAAAAGATGACACGTTTTTGTCAAAGCTTTTTATTTCATTCATCAAGCCAATATGTAAGTTATTTCAATGCAAAGGGAACACAACATTTGTACCACTTGAGAAAAAAATGCTGATTGGTTGGCAAGTTGACTCTCATCAGTAAAGGCATTGCTATGGAGAATGTAATGCCCCAACTAATCAGAGTTTAGATGTCATACTCCTTTCGAATTTACCTGACAAGTGCAAGACAAAAGGTTTTTACAAAATGTCTATCTTCTTCAGCAACATTCAAATCAATTGCTATATTCAGGTGATGCTTCAGACATCTGAGGTGGGGCAGAGAGGAAAGTGAGGAAAGTACACTTTTTGGAAAGGGGGAGAAACTATCCAACTAAAACCTCTGACTAGGGATTTCTGATTATGGAGACCTTAAGTAAAATCTGAGCTTTGCTATTGTTAATTCAGATAAGAGGGAAGCGGAATACAAGAGGACAAGAAGGATATGCGAAATTAATAAAGGGAGATTTAATAAATAAAGGGAGATTTTAACCAATTACATATAAATTGAGAATACCCAAGCAGTTTGTTGAATTGTTAGGTGAAGTTCATGACTGCTTCGTAAGTCCATACTTCAAGGAATCCATGATGGTCAAATCTTAGTTCAATTTCATAATGGCAAGTGAGACTGATCACATGAAAGAAATGGATTATGAGATATCTCTAGGTGACAGCAACCTTAACATGAGTTTTAAAAGTCCAGTCATAAAACATGGAGCAGGCAAGGGGTCAAATGGCCTACTCCCACTCCTAACTTGTATGGGGTCACAATCACTGCAGGTTGACTGGGAACATTGTTAACACCTCAGTTCATAGAATCATAGAATAATAGAATCTCTACAGTGTGAAAGCAAACCATTCAGCCCATTGAGTCCACACTGACCTTCTGAAGAGCACCCCACCTAGACCCAACACCCCCTACCTTACCCCTGCATTTCCCATGGCTAATCTACCTACCCTGCACATCCTTGGACTATATAGGCAATTTATTATGGCCAATTTACCTAACCTGCACGCCTTTGGACTGTGGAAGGAAACTGGAGCACCTGAAGGAAACCCATGCAGACATGGGGAGAATGTGCAACTCCACATAGCCAGTTCCTGAGGCGTTGACCCTATTGTAGACTAATGATGAAAACTGAAGATGGATGACCTGTTAAACTACTGATAAAATGTTGTTACTATTTGGATTTGAGGAAGTGAACGATCTTGTGGTAAAATCTTTGAGATACATTGTTACATTTTCAAAAATATAATTCATAGATTTTGTATTTAGAAAACATCAAAGATTAAACAGATAAAAATAAACTAGCTGGTTAAGAAAAAAACCTTAAATTGCCCCTAGTTTAGATTCAACTTTGCTCAGTTTTGGTAGTACCCAACTACAATATTTTAAAAGATAATCAGAAGTTTTAATTCTTTATATTATGCCTCAGTGAGCCAATTTATTAAATATCCCATTCATTTTTAAATTTTGTGCAAAATGCAAATCCCAAACCATTTTTTTTATATTTCTTTTTATTAGAAAAGGTTTTTATTCTTTTACAAGAGTATAAAAATGCAAAAAAGAAAAACAATATAACAATCTTATGTTACAAAAACATTAACAGGAAACTATCTACTACCCTTTAGAATAAACCAAAACTATCATAAAAAAACCCATCTATCCACATTAAGATTCAATAAGTAACTGTACTTAGCAAATTAACTTAGGCTGGCCCAAATTGTACGAGACCAACCTATTCCAACTTAGAATGAGTCAAATTAGACAAAATCATCTTGAATTAACTTAACTCAAATTAAATTAAAATTAAACTAAACTAAACTAAATTAAATTAAATTACACCACTCACCGCGCCCCCACCAAGGCTCCCATCCATGGAGCATTAGTTATAATTTGTCAAGCTTCTTCCCCCCAGGGCACCCAGACCACCAAACCCGGCCCCCATGTCTATATAAAGGCCTTGGTCATATTGCTGACAAGTCCGTATCAATGAAATTTAAAAAGGGCCGACACGTCTTATAGAGTGGTTTTGTTTTCTGGTGCAACACATTTGTGAGATACTCTTGGGGGATGTGCTCCATCACCAATCTATGCCACCCCACGAGACCCGGGGGTTTTCTGAGATCCAGTTCATTAGAATGTTCTTCCTTGCACAGTGTGTGAAAATGTTAAATAATGTCTTCCCGTGTTCATCCAGCGAGGACAAATTCGGCAATCCTAAAAGAAGGGGTACAGGATCTGCCTTATCTGGATTCCCAGGATCCCCACCAACTCACTCAATATGATACCCCAGTATCCACGAATCTTGTAACATGACCATAAACATTGCGTAAGGGTGCCTGTGCTAATTTTACATTTAGAACATCCTGGAGATGCTCCTTTCTTGAACTTTGCTAACCGTTCTGTAGCCATATGGGGCCTGTGAAGAATCTTCAATTGCATAGCTTGCGTTTTACTGTATATCAAAATTTTCTTCACATTCTCCCATATGTCCTCCCATGTTTCAAACAAAATTTCTTCTCCTGGTTCCTGACTCTAGACTCCAGAGTCTTTCCATATCCTCCGGGGTGCCCCCTATGTTTAAATGGTATAGAAGAGCACACTGGAGTGCTCTTCTCTCTATGTCAGACTTGGAGGGCTAAGCCGAGAGTGTAGTCCTTTTCTGTATGTAGCCTCTAACCTGAAAATAACAGAAGAGGTCCCTACTAGGCAGCCCACATTTGTGACTTAATTGGTCAAAGGATATCAGGACCTCTCCCTCAAATGAGTATATCCCAAACAGGAGACTCCCTTGACCTCCCATGCCTTAAAGCCGGAGTCCATTAACCCCAGCCTAAATCCTGGGGCTCCAACTAAAGGGGTGAACAGTGAGGTCTTATGTGAATTTCCCTCGCCCTGCTGCATTATTCTCCATGCTTTAACCATGTTTAAGATGATCGGGTTTTTACAATGCTCAGCCACGGATTTTATCCCACCCATTAACAGTAAGTTAACAAGGGACACCTTACCTGAGAAGCCTCGATGTCAAGCCACACCGATCCTGGATCCTAGCGCACCCAGTCACCCATATATGACAATAGGGCGCCTCATACAGTCATACAGTTATAGAGATGTACAGCATGGAAACAGACCCTTCGGTCCAACTTGTCCATGCCGACCAGATATCCCAACCCAATCTAGTCCCACCTGCCAGTATCTAGCCCACATCCCTCCAAACCACTCCTAATCATATACCCATCCATGCCCATTGTACTAGCCTCCACTACTTCCTCTGGCACCTCATTCCATACATGTACCACCCTCTGCATGAAAAGGTCCCTTTTACATTGTTCCCCTTTCACCCTAAACTGTATTCTTCTTGGAGTTCGAGTTGAGGATCAAGGGGAGAATGAAGTTGAGAAACTTATCAGCCATGATTGAATGGCAGAGCAGACTCGATGGGCTAAAAGGCCTAATTTCTGCTCCTATGTCTTATGGTCTAATGTTATTTATCCTTCAGTTGGCATCACAAAAAAATTGATTATCTGGTCATTATCATGGAATCACAGAATTCAACAGTACAGAAGGAGACTATTCGAGCTAAAGGGAGAGGTTGAATAGAATGGGCTTGTTTTCCCTGGAGCATTGGAGGGTGAGGGGTGACATTATAGAGGTTTATAAAATCTTGATATCGCTTCAAATCTGGGACATCCAACTCCCCACCCTCCCATACCCTGCGGGAGCTGCAACTTAGTGAATTTAATGAGAGGGCACCTATGACACCAAATGAAGGACCCGAGCCAGCCATTGAATCTTCACATCACAAGTCTGTGGAGCATTCTCATTGGGATATATAGCCGAGGAAGAACATTCATTTAAATCAGGGCTATTCGGCCTAACGATCCTGTTTTATCCTATCAAACAATTGCACAAAGTTAGCTTTGTACAGCCGATGGAAAATGGGGTAATAAAAATACCCACATAAAGAAAACCCTTTTGCAACGATCAAAAGGAAACTGTGTTCCATCCTCCAGGTCAGGCACTCCCACCAAGCCCCCCCACGGGCATGGCTTCTGACTTTGTAAAATTTATCCTATATTCTGAGAAGATGCCGAATAATTTAATTTTTTGTAATAGCAGGCAGTACCTTTTCCAATCTCAGGGCCAGCATCTTTGACAGGATTTTAAAATCTGCATACAGCAACGAGATATGTCTATACAGGGAACAGGAGAAAGTGAGGACTGCAGATGCTGGAGATCAGAGCTGAAAATGTGTTGCTGGAAAAGGGCAGCAGGTCAGGCAGCATCCATGGAGCAGGAGAATCGATGTTTCGGGCATGAGCCCTTCTTCAGGAATCAGGAATTCCTGAAGAAGGGCTCATGCCCGAAACGTCGATTCTCCTGCTCCTTGGATGCTGCCTGACCTGCTGCGCTTTTCCAGCAACACATTTTCAGCTATACAAGGAACAGTCTACAGGGTCTTTTCCTTTCTTTAAAATGAGAGAGATATTGGCCTTACTAAGAGAGGTTGGAAGGCAGTCCTGATTATATGAATGATTATACATTCCCAGGATTGGCTCTGCCAACATGTTTATGAACTCCTTGTAGAACTCACTCGGGAACCTGTCTGAGCCAGGTGCTTTGCCGCTTTGGAGCTGTCTTACTGCTTCTTGCACCTCCTGTATTGTTGAGGGCGCATTTCAAAGGGAGGCTTCCTCTGCAGTTATACCGGGGAGGTCCAAGTTCTTGAAAAAGGATTCCATTCTTGCCACTCCATCCTAACAGCCCTCTGACCGGTATAACTCTGCATAAAATTTCTGAAATATGACATTAATCTTTTTTGACTCGTGTGTGATTGTACCAGTTCTTCCCCAATGGACATAATGAACTGCAGGGTATTTTCTTCTTAGCCAGATAAGCCAGATATCTACCTGGCTTATCCCCGTAATCAAATAGCCTTTGCCTCACAAAGGACACCTCTCTCTTTGCCACCTGCACAAGCATTGAATTCAGAGCAGCCTGAAGAGCCATGACCCTCCGTAGCTTGACCACAGACGGTCTATCGTAACTTGCTGACTCGGCTGCTTTTAGCTGGGACTCTAGCATCTATTGCTGCTCTTCTCCGTATCTTTTCCTGGTTGCTGAATATGAGCTAGTCAAACCCATTAATTACACCTTGGCAGTCTCCCAAAGCACCGATGGATTACTGGCTGTACCCGAATTGATGTCTCAGAAGGCCCCGAACTCCCTTGTGAGACACTCTATAAATTTACTATTCTTAAAAAGAAAGTGATCCATGCACCAGTTTCACGTGTCTATTCCATTACCCTCAATCTTGACATCCACGTACACTGCTGCATGGCCTGAGATAGCTATGTTCCCAATCCTGCAGGATAACACTGAATCCAAACAGACCAACGGAGCAAAGAACATATCAATTCTCCTGTGGCACTTGTGTGGGTTGAAATAAAATATAAAATCCCTACCATTAGGTTGGAGATGTACCTATATATCCACCAACCCCAACTCCCCACTCAAGCTGTCTAGATTGCAGGGAGATACTCAAGAGACCCCTTGGCATCCTGTTCTGACTCGGAGTCCATGTGTTAAAGTCCGGTATGATCATGATTTAAGGGGGTGCGTTGGGGGACAATAGATGTTCAGGATGCCATACTCTTCCCCGTATATTAATGCCTTGAGAATGATGAACCATCTGTATTCATCCTTAATTTGTTCTACTATCTGGAATGAGAGGTTCCTTTGTACCAGTATGGCCAACCTTCTACTCGGAATTGAAAGAGAAGAAGAATACCCTACCAAATCCTCCCTGCTGGAAATGTGTTGCTGGAAAAGCGCAGCAGGTCAGGCAGCATCCAGGGAACAGGAGAATCGACGTTTCGGGCATAAGCCCTTCTTCAGGAAGGGCTTATGTCCGAAACGTCGATTCTCCTGTTCCCTAGATGCTGCCTGACCTGCTGCGTTTTTCCAGCAACACATTTCCAGCTCTGATCTCCAGCATCTGCAGACCTCACTTTCTCCTCAAATCCTCCCTGCTGCAACTTCAAATGTTCCCTGTCATTTAAATGTGTTTCCTGCAGCGGAGCGATGTCAACTCTTTGCTTTACACAGTTTGAGAGCACCTTTTTTCTTTTAATCAGAGAATGGCTCCCTTTTATGTTCCAGCCACAGCAGCCTGCAGTCCCCCAAGAGGAAGAAGCTTATTCACGGCATGTCAAGTGGAAAAAACACAGAATTTATAAAATCTAAAAACTATCCCTGTAAACATTACTAGAACCAAAAAAAAATGATGCTTAACTTAAACAAACAAACATATAAATAATAAATCGCTAGAGACTTCCCCCTTTCCCCATAGGGGGCATTCATCCCAGCCATCCTAATTCCTTCCGGCTAAGGCCATGCCCCAGACCCAAGCAATACCAACACAAAGAAAACATATTAATTACACACATGGGGGTTAACAGTGGGTGCCTATCCCATCCCCTCAGTACAATGACCTCATTCAACTTCCATAAAAGGAACAAACACCCCTCACCACTGTCCAAAATTATTTTTTATTTTCCCCCAACCCGGATCACTTACTTTAAAGAGTCCAAAGAGTGCCTTGCTTTTTCTGCCAAGTCAAAATTATAAACAGACCTTCCATGATTAAAGCACAGTACTGCTTGATACTTCAAAGAGTATTGGATATTCAAGTCCCTCAATTTCTTCTTGACTTCATCAAAGGATTTCCTCTTCTTGAATATGGCTCCAGAGAAGTCTTGAAAAAAACATAATTTTCAATCCTTTGTAAACCAGGGCCTATGAATGTCTTCCCAGTCTTCTGGAGGCTTCCATATCAGCTGCTTCTCTTTATAACCCTAGAGATGCACTAGGAATGGAAATGGGCGCTGATCCAACCTGTTCCTGCACATCGTGATCTGGTGGGCCCACTCCACACACTCGGCCTGATTTGACCTCCAGTCTCAGAAACTGCAGGAGCCATTGCTTGAGGAAGTTAACCAGGCTCTCACCCTCCTCATGCTCCGGCAGCCTGACAAGTTCTTCCTTCTACCTCAATTCGAGGTCATCGACCTGATCCAACAGGGCCCGACTCTGACCTTCCAATGTTTGGATCCATCCCTCTGAATTCTCTACCGTGGTCCTCTGTTCGACCACCTTGACATATTGATCCAATCTTGGATCTCCTGCTCATGCTTTTTTAACATGGCAGAGATCGGTTCCAACGCCTAGTCAATTCTCTCTCGGAGTTTGACAAACTCCAAGACTTGATTCTGCTGGTCCAACAAGTTCAAAGGCACCGCTGGGGTTGTTGCGGCCGCCAGTGCGGGTGCATCCGCACTGTAGGGGAGTGCCCTGCTTGCTGTGATCCTTTGGCTCCCTTTCCTTTATTAGTTTTCATCATATTTCCAGACCATCAGGAGCTGAATTTATGTTATTTTAGCCAATTTTTCTTATGAATGATTAGCGGTGCAAACCCACCTTACTTGGGTTTTGGTGCAGAGCCCAGCACAGCAGACCTATCAGATTGCCGCCATCTTGGATCTCCCCCATGTTGATTTTTTTTAAAAATCTGTATTTGCTGTAATCAGCAAGCTGCTTGACAATGACAGTATCCATAAGGGGACTAACTTTCAACACAAGTGTCCAAACTTTGAGATATTTTCTGATTCTGTATTGTTTTTAATACAATGAGAAGACAGTTTTAGGGAATGTCAAAATTGAATAAAATTGAAATAAATGCAAAATGGAGGAATGGGGAGAAGGGGGATGGGAGGGGGGGCATTGAACCTTGAGTTGGCTAGGCTGTCAATTTTCAGTTGATTCGCAATGACAATTTGGCTGTTGCATCTCAGTGATATGCCAGAGGAATACAAAATGTTGTTACAGATATATTGAAGAAGATTTAGCACATATGCAATGCTAGGGTTAGCAAGCAAAGACTCAAATTGATAAAATAGTTCAAGTGAAATAAGCTTCACAAAGATTATCGAGAGAATCATGAAGGTTGAAGAATACTTGAAACTTCATAATTTGGAGATGCTGGTGTTGGACTGGGGTGTACAAAGTTAAAAATCACACAACACCAGGTTATAGTCCAACAGGTTTAATTGGAAGCACACTAGCTTTCTGAGCGACTATCACCTGATGAAGGAGCGTCGCTCCGAAAGCTAGTGTGTTTCCAATTAAACCTGTTGGACTATAACCTGGTGTTGTGTGATTTTTAACTTTGAAACTTCATAACAGATTAACCAGGTGAATACAGTACAAGAAAAAGAATAAAACTGCATTTTTTCTAATACAATGGGAAGACAACTTCAGGGTATGTCAAAATTAAGGAAAATTGAAATAAATGTAAAATGGAGGAATGGGGTGAAGGGGGATGGGGGCATTGAATCTTGAGTTGGCAAGGCAGCCAATTTTCGAGTATTCCCTAAAGTGCTGCAGAATAAGGCAGGACAGAACACACGTCACATATTTATTCACCTGGAAACTGCTATTGGAGTCTTACAATCACTGGAAAGAACTCTGACATATGATTTTAGGCCCCATTCTCTGTCTTATGTGAGTAAACCAACCTCCTGTTTACCTCAAAATTGCAACAAGCAGACATTGAGTGCCAATACAACTCCCGAGGACTCCCTGCAATGTTCATTGTTGTTGCCGATTTTCAGACAAGAAATGGTAGCCATATGTTGAAAGTCATCCTTTAGTTTAAATGATTTTATTTTGTATTCATAATTTGACATCTCACAAACAAGGTACAATGTTTTTCAAACTGGATTATTCTGACCCAGAGGTTATATGAACAGGAGTTTCTAACAAATTAGAAAATCAGAAATTGATTGCAAGAAAGGTTCAGTTTATTCAATTTTATCAAAAAAGACAGCTAAACAAAAATGTATAAATCTCTATTACACTGGAATATTTGCTTTAAATAACTGCTTCTTAGAAGTAGTGTAATAATGTTATATAATTACAGTCACAATTACCAACCAGCACTTGATCATTAGTATTCAATATGTGTGGAAATGTTTTTCTTCATAGATCTTGTTAATTAAGAGCAGAGCCATGCAAACCTCTAGAAAAAACACTTCCTTCACATGGTCAAGTTTTGTATTTCTTTATCTAGAATTTTTAATGCATCTGTTTCCTGATGATAACACTTTTCCCGATAGACCTCTGTGTTATATTAGGACTGACCGTCACTATGGAAACTGTGTGGAAGAGGCCAAGCTCTGCGTGCTCAGGAACATAGAAGATAACAGAATGCAGTCAGCTCTCAGTCATGTTTTTGTGGATAAGGACAAGTCTGCGCCATTACTCACATCTTTCTTTTGGAACATGGGGCTTGATCAAATAAGGCAATAGAATACATCACTCCTTTTTCAACATAATAAAATTATCACTTAATTTATAATTTTCAGTTCGAACAAAAAGAGATGCACCTGAAAAGGTTACAGATTCTGACTAACCCATTTGTTTACCCGGCATTTTCAGCGTTTCTCAGATTTTCATTTTTCTTTCCCCTTTTACTTTGCAGTCATTCTGCAAATTCTTTCCAAGATATTATCCACATAACCATAGGGAATTAATCAAACTTGCACACATACACTAGGCACTTGTCATATGCCCAAGAATGAAAAATTGGATTAGACTACTTCTAATCACCCACACTGAGATAAGATTTAGACGCTCAAACCAATAATATAAACACTTCAACTCTTATGCACTGTTAAACTATGATCACCAATGACATTTAAATGCAAGGATATATGAAATAACTAAGTCAATCCAGTGAACTCACCTTTTCCAACATGCATATATGCATTGTCTCCCAAGGTTGAAGATTTATTTTCAAATGGATGCATTAACCTTGATATTAGTACAGTGCACAAAGGAATTTTATATGAACATGTCACCACATTAATGACATATTAATGCACACACATATGAAACATGGTGGGTTAATTAAGCAGCATTTGTAATTATGGATATAATATAATGGCTGCAATGGAGAGCCAGCATGTATTTAGACAGGACTTGAAAGTTCGCTGGGAGAAAGTGAGGACTGCAGATGCTGGAGATCAGAGTCCAAAACGTGTGGCGCTGGAAAAGCACAGCAGGTCAGGCAGAATCTGAGGACCAGGAGAATCGGTGTTATGGGCATACACATTCCTGATGAAGGGCCCCTCGGATGCTGCCTGGCCTGCTGTGCTTTGCCAGCGCCACACTTTTCGACCTTGAAAGTTCACTGTACCAGGTAATGTTCAATGCATCAAGGCTAACGAAAGAATGTCTACTTAGCATTAAGAGTTAATTGTTGACAACATGGCTGATTTCTCTACTATGTAACATAGGTAATGTGTGCGATAAACACATGATGAAAGATATCCTATCATGTGAAATGTGACAGAAAAAATTATTCACATGCTGAAGCAACAATGCCATTGCCTGCCTACAGTACTCAGCAAAGCAAAATGTGTAGTCATCTGCTATATGCTGCATAACCTTACCATCATAGCTACACAGCAAGCAGCTAAAGACCACAAACCTGGTGAGGAAAGAAAAGGTAGGAGGAAGACTCAATCTAGGCAGCTCCTTGCTGCTAAGGCTATCAATAAATAATAAACCCAGGAAGTGTAATCCAATTCCCAAACACCAAACAGGCCTATGTTTCACTGGCAATCATAGTGCCTGTTTGGCCACAATGCAAAAACAAAAGCCAACACAAAATAAAAATTCCAAATGAAATTTAGAAATAAAATCACACCATATTGCATTAAAAAGTAAACTAATCACCACAGTGCACTTTCTTAGGGTCTGTCTTCTATTACTATTCTAGAACTCTTACACAGTGCTACTCCAGAAGCTGCAGAATGACTGAAGGAAGACTGTTGATGTTCTTCAATGGGGAGATTGCAGATGTCTGGGGAGGATAATCCATAAAGCAGTTCTGGTGCTAAAAGATTTGGATTTATTTGGTTGGCAGCAATCTGGACTTGTTGGCTATAATGCAACAGTAAGTTCAGTGGCAGTATGGCAGGGATGGAAGAACAGATGTCTTCCTGAGGCTTATCTTCCATGGGGCTACTACCATACCTCTGGTAGCATCCTAGTAGTTCTGTTAATAGGTTGGACAGAAGACTACTGGAATCTCATGAAACTTTGAAAGTCCTTATTCACAGCTGGAACTTATGCGACAGCAAGTAACTTTGAATCGAAAGAATGGGTGTCCATTCACTCATCCAAAACCTCAAACATGTTTTCAGTGACTATCCAATTTAAGCCTCACCGAATCGATCAATGTCTCTTTGTAATTTTATGTTCCTGTTAACTGTATACAGCCAACCAAATGACCTATCTTTACATCATCAGGAAACATGAATATACGGCTCTGTATAGTGTTATAGGAAATAGATGAAGTGCTAGCAGAGATATTTGTGAGACACTTTGTAGGACACCACAAGTCACTTCCTTCCAACTTCAGTACACACCTATTATCCCTACTCTATCTTCCACAATACAAAAGCAAAATACAGCACCTGCTGGAAGTCTGAAGTAAGAATAGAAAATGTTGGAAATACTCAGCTGGTCAGGCACATTTAGGAAGAGAAGAACAAAGTTAGTATTTCAGGTCTGTGATCTTACAACCATACTCACAACGAAAGGTTACAGACCTGAAACATTCACTTGCTTTATCTATTCACAGCTGCTACTAGATCTGCTGAAATTGACGTTTTTATCTCTGTCCACAACTGCCTAACCAGTCTCTTATTCCCTAATGTGAGTTAAAATTTGTTTAATGTTACATATAACAATATAGTTATCTCATTAATCTTTTACCTCCTCCCATACAATCAATTCCTTTTCCACTCTGTCATTTGTTCTTTATAAAATTCACGTTAATTTCATATGGTACCTTTAAATATAAATTTAATATGAAGCAACATATGATAAAAGATCCCAAAATATGACCACACTGAAGGACAGAGTGGATAATTGTCTCCATGTATCAGTGTAGGTGTATGAATCCAATTGAATTTTGGTCTTGAAAAGCTCGTATAGCACATTGTCTAAGATTACTTAAAGTACTCTCTGTAGCTTTGGATCCATCTTTAACAAAGAATAAAACTGCAGAGAATCTATCACACTAATTTGCCAAGACAAAGACAGATGGGGGTGCCATCATTATGGCTTGAGATGCTGAAATGAGTTTAGCAGAAACCAGTTAATTGTTAATTTTGTCATGTTTCACAGAGGGTTTCTCTCAGTGATGCCTAGTAAGATTTCTCACACTGCTTTCCAAAACTTGTCTAATTATCTAAGCATCCTGCTCATCGTATCTTCCTTCTCACCGCAAATACTCACCATTGTCCCCAGGATCTCCCAGTATTCCTGGCACTGGCACCATGCATTTGGACACGCACTATCAGACAGAAGTCACCCTTCACTCTGCATGCAGTAGGAGGGCAACCAAAAACAATAACTTCTCAGAGTACAAATTGACACTTCACCACATATCCATAGATGCATTCATACTTATTTTTAGTTCACTCATGGGATATGGGCATTGCTAGCTAGACCAGCATATATTGCCCATTCCTAGTTGCACTTGAGAAGGTGGTAGTGTCCTGCCTTTTTGAACCACTGCAATCCATGCACTGTAAGTAGACCCACAATGCACTGAGGGAGGGAGTTCCAGGATTTTGGCCCAGTGACACTGAAGGGACGGCAATATATTTCCAAGTCAGAATGGTGAGTCGCTTGCAGGGGAACTTGCAGGTGTTCCCATGTATCTGTCCTTCGAAATGGAAGTGGTTCTGGATTTGGAGCATACTGTTTAAGGGATCGTTGGAAAATTTCTGAAGTGCATCTGTAGATGGTAGATATTGCTGCTACTAAGCATTGGTGGTGGAGGGAGTGGATGTTTGTGAATCTGGCGCCAATCAAGCAAGCTGCTTTGTTCTGATGGTGGTAAGCTTCTTGAATGTTGTTGGAGTTGCAATCATTCAGTTAAGTAGGGAGTATTCCATCACACTCTGGACTTGTGCTTTGTAGATGGTGTGTGGGCTTTAAGGAGTCAGTAGGTGAGTTAGTCACTACAGGATTCCTAGTGTCTGATGTGCTCTTATAACCACTGTATTTATATGGCGAATCCTGTTGAGATTCTGGTTAATGGTAACCCCAGGATGTTGATAGTTGGAGGGGGGGGGGGGGGGGGGCAGGGCAAATTATTATTTCTCTTATGACTTTGAACGCTTAAAATCAGGTCACCTATTAACTTGCTCAGCTATTTTTTTAAAACATCAAATTTCGAAAGTATCTCTCAATGATACAATGCTTTACCCAGCAATTTCCTACTGAATCTCCTTTACACTTTTAACATTGTAAATTACACAAAGGCTGGACATGACAATGTAGCACTATTTTACTGCCATACCTTGATATGCACTTAATGTTAGTTAAGAACAAAGCTATACAGTTTAACTGTCCTTGGGTGTCATTCCATCTTAGAACTCTGTCAAAGTGAGTGTTACTCTTTTCCCAATGCCCAGTGTAGCCCAACAAGCTCTCATTGCTCAATGTGGGACCATCACATGCAGCAAAGCTTTTAAACAATTCAAAACATTAATTTTTGTTCAGCAAAAGCCAAAAAATGAGCAGTGTACAAACAGGAATAAACACGCAAAAGCTTTATTTGCCTTTGGAAACAGCCAGACACTGCTTGCTTTTTGACCATCATTTTTCTCCACAGAAGGCTGCTGCTGCTCTCTCAGCCATGAAAAGTGCATCACATCCTCTCCGTGCCTGTTCCAGTTCAACACAGCACAGCATGCTAGGATTATGCAGCAGAGTCTGACTGGAGTGTAGCGCAAGACTTCCCAGACCGATCCAAGCATAGGAACCTCTTCTTCAGCAAACCATCATGGCTCTTATAAAAGAATTGGTTGCATTGTATCTACCTCCACCTCAGTCAGAAGATTGCACAATGGAGTAATCAGTCATAGCCCCAGAGTCATCGTACCTCAGTAACCATCCTTGTAACATATCTAGCTCTTGATGGTATATCGTACTCTTCCATACAATGAGACATGGAGGACTCTGACAAAGAAGTTCATGAAGTGCCGTGATATAGACCTTTGACAAAATGACCTTATTGAAATTAGACATCACAAGTTATGTCACATAGGTACAAAGGGAGATTCTGAGTGCTGTATGATCACAGATACCTTTTCCCATTATCCAACGCATCACCAAGAAAGGAGTAATGTAAGTTGGAAAATACTTACAGTTTAAGGTGAGAGGAAATAAGGTCAGTGCTCTTGCGCAGTCTTTGAGATATTGGATTATCTTTTTCAATTGTGGTCTGGATGTGTCATTTTTGAACTTGCCTATGATTACTTCTGCTTCACAGAAATGACTAATCTTCAAACTGCAATGACCAAAGACATGGCCAACATTGATTCTGATCAGAATTTGTACTCCACAAAATTCAACACTGTATGTATTTCACATATAGGGTACTATGGTAAAAGATGATATCAAACGAAAGTGCCAGATTAATGCAGTTGCCTTTTGAAGGGCCTCATGTTATTCCCAAGTAAGAGCTAGTGCTCAGATATATAAAAACACTTACTCCACCGAATATGGTGCAGTCCTTTTCCATTTCCAGTGTACATTTACAAGTATATGGCGGCACGGCACGGTGGCACAGTGGTTAGCACTGCTGCCTCACAGCGCCAGAGACCCGGGTTCAATTCCCGCCTCAGGTGTCTGTCTGTGTGGAGTTTGCACATTCTCCCCGTGTCTGCGTGGGTTTCCTCCGGGTGCTCCGGTTTCCTTCCACAGTCACAAAGATGTGCCGGTCAGGTGAATTGGCCATACTAAATTGCCCGTAGTGTTAGGTAAGGGGTAAATGTAGGGGTATGGGGTGGGTTTCGCTTCGGCGGGTCGGTGTGGACTTGTTGGGCCGAAGGGCCTGTTTCCACACTGTAATCTAATCTAATCTAAGTGATGTGTATGGATGGCAATGCATGTCATACTGGACACAGTGAGGTTTAGCCTGACAATCAAGTGCTCTCTGCAAGAACCTCCATGTTCCTTTGTTATTGGCTCTCCCTGTCAAGTCCAGCAGCGCTGAATTTCTAAATGTTCCCAAACATGACTCTGAATTGCGACCTCATCTCTCAGCATTACCCTTTAAGATCTGGCCTTACAGCTTCTTTATGCCAACAACCATGCTGCACTGTTGCCCCATTGAGGCCTCGGTGGTTGTGATGGTTAATAATTCCCTTTCCTACAGTAACCCATGTCCTCTAATGTACTATTTTGTCACCAACATCTACATTGAGATTTCCTATTCATAATTATTGTCTGCATCCTAGCATGCTGCCACCAATTCCAAAAATAGAGTTGCCCAGCATCGATCCTGCTGATAACCCCTCTTTTTCTTTAGCAGACGGACCCTGAAGACTGACTATGGCCTATCCCCTTGACCGGTTTGGATAGACAGCCCCATGATGCACTACAAAAATTCACCAAACGTCCTTAGACATCACCTTCCAAATCCACTACTACCTCCATCGAGAAGGTCAAGGGCAACTGATACATAAAGATATCACCACTTGCACGTTCCCTTCTAAGCCACTCTCCATCTTGGATACTTGGAAAGACATCACCATTTCTTCAGTTTTGCTGGGTCAAACTACTGAAACTGCCTCCCCAACAACATTGTGGGTGTAAGCACAGTGCGTGGATTTCAATGGTTCAAGAACGCAACTCACTACCACATTCTCCAGGGCAACTAGGGATGAGCAATAATTGCTGTCTCAGTAATCAACATCCACATCCCATGAGAGGACAGATAATACCTAATGTGAACAGTCCCCTGATTGTTCTGTGCATTTATTAAAAATAGTGACTTACCCAAGTCCAGGTTTCTGCTAGCACCAGTTCAATTGCATCTGCGGAAATCGAGATTTCTTTTGGTTACCACATGTACCACTTCCCCTTCAATGCTGGGACATGGGCATTTGGCCAAAGCACATCCTATATTTGCCACATATGCTGCTGGCACACGCTACTGGTATGTCATTGATAGAGCATGGTGCCTTTCAGCAAAGGACAACCCCATTAACTGATCACTGCTGACAATTTTGACAAATTGTCTGGTATTTTGTCTTAACTAAGAGGCAAGTCAAGACAGATGTGAGTTGAGTCTTTATGCTCTGGTTAAGACTGCAAAGCATGAAAAGGCTACGCAAAAAGACTGAGAGCATCAAATTTGACACAAAGTGATGAAGCACTAAGAAGTCAAGTGAGGAGTCTTACTGGAATTAAATGGTGAAGGTTTAAAACACTGGTATGTCTTTAGCAGAAGAAGCACATCTAAGTAACAATAAGTAGATTATTACATATTACACATTAACTAAAGATGAGTTAAATATATTGCACTTCGTAAGGTACACTGGTATCTCTGTGTGCAGGAAGATGGGATTAGAAGTGAATCTGGGTGCCTGTGGAGAAGATAGGTCGAATGGCTCCTTTCTGTGATGTATCATTTCTGTTGTGATCTGGTTCTACAGAACTGACCAGCTCCTCCCAGAATCTGTCATATATATCAAAGTGGGAGAGCTCTCCAAAGGTTTCATAGTTAACCCTTTCAGGTCAAGCATCTTATACAACACAATGGGCCAAATTGCTTTCTTTTGTATAATAAACTTCTGATCCTATTATTCTAAATTCTCCAAACCTAAAGTCTGAAAATGCTGCAATAATGTGGAAGGTCAGTCACCATGTAATAACAGAAAGACCAAGTTATGGCACTGTGTTTGCACTGTTCATCAGGAATGAAACACTTGATCTGCAAAGGAATTTATATGAAGATGATGTAACACCACAGTAGAGAAAGCAATTGAAAGGACATTTGATTAAAACTTTTATTTCTTATGTGCAGCTCAGATTATGAGACAGTTTCATGAAACTGTCCCCCAATTCTGTCCACACAAGAGCATAGGTGCTATAATACAGTACTGATTTGGATGACATGAACAAAGAAATGTGACAGGAACAAAATGTTTCATCCTATATGGCATTAGGACTTCTTTTAAAACTGCTACAATCCAATTTTTTTGTGTCAAAAGCCATATGTTTTACATTCTCCTCCCTAATCATGGTTAGATAATATTGTCAAAAGTAGTAAAACGGAAACTTGATTTCTACATGTAGAATGGAATTGATGTTAGAAGAAACCTGGACTTGGATAAGTGATTGAATGTCACTATTTTTAATTAGTGCATATAATTTATTTTTTGTTTTTAAATGTTGGCTCATTGATGCTTCAAATAGCAAGTGCACCATATGCTGCAGAACTGTACCATTCTGATCTATGCTGTTAGCTGATGTCAGCTAGGGCCGCAATAGGGGAAGTGATATGGGGACAGGGCAAAATTCCAGCTTTTGGTTTCTCTTCACTAACCCTTCTTAGAAAAGATGTGTATTGATCGCAGATTAGGATGAACTTAGTTTCAGTAAGTTCCACACTTCCAAGTACCATCTAAACCCAGACTATTATTAGGGGGATGACTTCTCATTAATAACATGGAATATGTAAATAAGAGGGGTCAGAGAGAGGAGAATTTAGAATTTAACAATAAATAAATTGTCAGAAATTAGTTATTCATGCAAGGTGGGTAATCCAGAATTCAAAATTATAACTGTACCACATACAAATAATGGTATATTTTAGATAGTCAAACAGAATTTTAATTCAACATACAAATACTGAAATCAAGCCTTTTGCATTCACAGGGTTTGGACATTAGGAGTACAGGTTGGCTCTTAAACTTGACACCTTTTGACAAACTGTGACAAAATAAATGCATTTGGCATCTTCCATCTGCCAGTCCCTCCATTTCCCCATCTGTCAGTTCTAATGGGAAATTAAAATACCATATCTTTCATTTGCAGACAGTATATTACAAATAGATTGAGTAAGAACAGAAATTCTGCAAATTAGACAATGAAAAAAATAACAATTATTGAATTCAAAATAATGTTAACTTATCATCTATTAAATTTAAAAGCATTTTTGAATTATGTATGCATGTACAGATTTTAAATTCAGCTTTAATGATACTTGATTGACTCAAAATTGAAACTGGAGAATTGATGTTTTGAGCATGAAGAGCTTATGCTCGAAACATAGATTCTCCTGCTCCTCAGATGCTGCCTGACCGGCTGTGCTTTTCTGGCATCACACTCTTCAACTCTGATCTCAAGCATCTGCAGTGCTAACTTTCTCCCTCAAAATTGAAACTCCCTTCCCATAACTAATCAGCTTTGTCTGACTAAAGCGCCAAACACATATCCTCAATAATAATCATAAAATAAATATTATTATGACAATGCACTACTGACACTCAGTTTGATTACCACCAGGACCACTTGGCTCCTGGCCTCATTACAGCTTTAGTTCAAACATGGACACAAGAGCTGAATTCCAGAGGTGAGGTGAGAGTGCCAGTCCTTGACATCAAGGCTACATTTGACTGAGTATGGCATCAAGAAGCCCAAGCAAAATTGAAGTCAATGGAAATCAGAGAAAATCTGCCCTCCCAGCATAAAGTCTGAAATATGGATTTTCACTAATGATTGGTTAGCACCATTCACAGCTCCACAGATACATAAACAGTCTATGCCCATATACAGCAATAATTAGACAATATCAAAGCTTTGGAAATTAACATGAAATGTACACAAATGCTAAGCAAAGATAATTTCCATAAAAAGAAATTCTAAGCATCTTCCCAGGACATTCACAAGCATTACTTTCACTGAATTATCTCCAACCAAACATCCTGGAAGTTAAGATTAATCAGAAACTGAACTGGACTAGCCACAAAATACATGGCTACAAGAGCAGACCACAGGCTAGGACTTCTGTGGTATGTAACTCATCTCTTGGCTTTCTGAAACTATCCACCAGCTACACGGCACAAATCAGGAGTATGATGGGATACTTTTCTCTGTTCTGGACAAGTGCACCACCTACAACACTCAAGAAGCTCGACACAAGAGGTGCAGTTAGTAAGTTTGCAGATGACACCAAAATTGGAGGTGTAGTGGACAGTGAAGAGGGTTACCTCAGATTACAACAGGATCTGTACCAGATGGGCCAATGGGTTGAGAAATGGCAGATGGAGTTTAATTCAGATAAATGCGAGGTGCTGCATTTTGGCAAAGCAAATCTTAGCAGGACTTATACACTTAATGGTAAGGTCCTAGGGAGTGTTGCTGAACAAAGAGACCCTGGAGTGCACGTTCATAGCTCCTTGGAAGTGGAGTCGCAGGTAGATAGGATAGTGAAGAAGGCGTTTGGTATGCTTTCCTTTATTGGTCAGAGTATTGAGTACAGGAGTTGGGAGGTCATGTTGCGGCTGTACAGGACATTGGTTAGGCCACTGTTGGAATATTGCATGCAATTCTGGTCTCCTTCTTATCGGAAAGATGTTATGAAACTTGAAAAGGTTCAGAAAAGATTTAGAAGGATGTTGCCAGGGTTGGAGGATTTGAGCTACAGGGAGAGGCTGAACAAGCCGGGGCTGTTTTCCCTGGAGTGTCGAAGGCTGAGGGGTGACCCTATAGAGGTTTACAAAATTATGAGGGGCATGGATAGGATAGGGTCGGGGAGTCCAGAACTAGAGGGCATAGGTTTAGGGTGAGAGGGGAAAGATATAAAAGAGACCTAAGGGGCAATGTTTTCATGCAGCGGGTGGTACATGTATGGAATGAACTGCCAGAGGATGCGGTGGAGGCTGGTACAATTGCAACATTTAAGAGGCATTTGGATGGGTATATGAATAGGAAGGGTTTGGCAGTATATGGGCTGGGTGCTAGCAGGCGGGACTAGATTGGGTTGGGATATCTGGTCGGCATGGACAGGTTGGACCGAAGGGTCTGTTACCATGCTGTACATCTCTATGACTCTATGACCATTCAGGACAAAGTAGCCCACTTGACTGGGCAAAAGTGAGGACTGCAGATGCTGGAGATTGGAGTCGAGAGTGTGGTGCTGAAAAAGCACAGGTCAGGCAGCATCCAAGGAGCAGGAAAATCGACATTTCGGGCAAAAGTCTTTCATTAGGAATCCACTTGACTTCACTGGCATACTCAACTAGAGCCATCTTCAACATTCATTTCCTTCACCACTCCCATACAGTGCCATTAATATGTATCATCCATAAGATACATTTCAGTTAGTCATTGAGGCTCCAACAGCACCTTCCACCTCTACCACCTAGAAGGATATGGGCACCAGATGTATGATGCAAGTTCTCTTTAAATTCATATACCATCCTGATAGGAAACAATGTTGCCATTATTTCACTGTTTCAAGTTCAAACCTCTGGAACTCCCTCCCCAACAGTTAGTACGTGCCCCAAACACTCCAATGACTGCAGTGGTTCAAGGTGGCATCCCAACACCTCCTTTTCCAGGGGCATTAGGAATGGACAATAAATGTTAGCCCAGCAAGTGGAACCTAGGTATTGTGAGCGAATTTTAAAAAAAACTGGTGATAGATCCAACATGATTCTTGTGATAATTATGAAATTTGCTTCATAATTTTCTCCACCTAGAACCTCAATAATCTAAAGTACCAGTAACAACTCAACATTCAGCTAATCCATGATGCCTCCCATGAAACAACATTGGCCGTATATGTTATTTATTTTAGAAACATAATATTCAAATCTTATAAGTAACTAAATATGCAACTGCTGCTGCACTCAATTTAAACAATTTTAATTCCTAATTTGAGTCTTTTAACTATTTATTATTTTATTTTATTTGGTCTGCCTGATTACTTAGTAAACAAATATACCTATAAATCCTGAAGAGTCACAAGATGAATCCCAGTCTGTGCTGATGATACCTGTTGGCAAGTACAAATCTGTCAAATGTCTCAGAACAAGATCAAATTCAATGTGATGTCTAGTTGCTGAAAAAGCCTGCAAGTAATTACAAAATAGCAGGAAGGAGAGAGTATTTATGTGCACTATGGCTAAGCCAGCAGCACTCTTGTTTCTGAGTCTGAAGCTGTGGGTTCAAGTCTTACTCCAAGATTTGAGCAAAATAATCTAGGTTAACTCTCCATTGTAGTACAGAGAATCTGCTTTAATTTTGGAGGTGCTACCTCTGTGTTAAACAATAACCACATCTTACCTCTCAGGTAGAGAAAAAATAATTCTATGGAGTGATTTCAAAGATAAGGAGGTTATCCCTGGTGTTTACGCCATATTTATAACTCAAACAACACCACAGAAATAGATTATCTGGTCATTATCACATTGATGTCTGTGTGAGCTTGCTGTGTACAAACATTACAACAGCAGCTATACCTCAAAAGTATTTCAATGACTGTAAAGCTCTTTGACACATCTTGTGGTTGTGAAAAGATGTTCTCGGAGTACAAGTCTCTACTTTTCAATGAAACATAGATATACTGAGAAGTTGGAGATGCTGGTGAATTTAAAGGCAGTACTTGGTTAGAATTATTTTTACTCCATTTTCCACAAATTGGTTAAAAGGTAGGTAAATGCATTGCAAAGCAGCAGTCAGGGACCATCGGGGCCAGTTGTCAGCAATCTAGAGCTTCAAGGGCTCTGATGGAAGGGGTCTTGGCTCACTGAAAATGAGAAGGGAGAGAGAGAGATTGGAATAATATGAGAAATTGGGTGGAGAGTGGAGGGTTATAGGAGGGGAAGGGAATATACATGGGAATCACAAGGAGAGAGACTTCAGAATGTCACAGTTCCTGAAGTGAGATCCCATGGAATTACAGAGTGAAGATTGTACACTGGCCATTTGCTGATTGTAGGGAAGACAAATGTCAGGAAGAGAAACAGAGATGAGATGGGGTGGGATGAAGATGCCTTTGCATTGTGTTTGCCGGAGGGGTCTGGGGAAGCACTCGTTCACCTCTTGATCCTCAAGCAACATTGGAAAAACACTTTCCTGCTGGATACAGCAATTCCCATCTCCCTTCGGCTATTGGGTTTCCTGTGCTCTGGCAGACCAGAGTATCAACCATTAAATTTAAATAATTGTCAAAATCTCATGAAAGGACCCTTGTTGACATATTAATGTCATTGAAACACCTTTCAGAACAGGTTACTCAAGTATCCACTAACAGGTCAAGGTTAGTTCAGAAGGTGGCACATTTGTGACTGGTTCTGGTCAAGTTTTATTTTCTCTCACAAGTTAGCCCTCCCTTCCTCCCTCGCACCACCCCCACCCCAACTTCTTTGCGGTGGAGGGAAAGGTTTAAAATTTCCCTTGCAATAGTTCATTTGGGGTGGAGATCCAGAAACAGAGCAAGCCAGTTTTCAGAAGATTTTTAGGGGGGGGTGGGGTGGGGTCAGGAAGAGCATGAATGACCCTACCCAAAACTCTTCCACTGGCTTCCACCTGCATCCTTGGACTCCTCCATCGCCAGACCATAGCAACACGACGTTTGGAGGAAGAGCACCTCATCTTCCGCATAGGAACCCGCCAACCACAAGGGATGAACTCAGATTTCTCCAGTTTCCTCATTTCACCTCCCCCCACCTTGTCCCAGTCAAATCCCTTGAACTCAGCACCACCTTCCTAACCTGCAATCTTCTTCCTGACCTCTCCGCCCCCACCCCCACTCCAGCCTATCACCCTCACCTTAACCTCCTTCCACCTATCACATTTCCAACGCCCCTCCCCCAAGTTCCTCCTCCCTACCTTTTATCTTAGCCTGCTGGACACACTTTCCTCATTCCTGAAGAAGGGCTCATGCCCAAAACGTCGATTCTCCTGCTCCTTGGATGCTGCCTGACCTGCTGCGCTTTTTCCAGCAATACATTTTCAGCTCTGATCTCCAAGATCTGCAGTCCTCACTTTCTCCTCCTTATTATCTCCTCACTCCCTTCTTTCTTACTTGGATATATAGAGTCATAGGGATGTACAGCATGGAAACAGACCTTTCAGTCCAACCTGTCCATACCGATCAGATATCCCAACCCAATCTAGTCCCACCTGCCAGCACCCGGCCCATATCCCTCCAAACCCTTCCTATTAATATATCCATCCAAATGCCTCTTAAATGTTGCAATTGTACCAGCCTCAACCACATCCTCTGGCAGCTCATTCCACACACGTACTACCCTCTGCATGAAAAAGCTGCCCCTTAGGTCTCTTTTATATCTTTCCCCTCTCACCCTAAACCTATGCCCTCTGGTTCTGGACTCCCGACCCCAGGGAAAAGACTTTGCCTATCTTGCAGTAAATCATGAACTGAAAACATCTGCCATTGCTCCTCAACCATCTTTGCTGCTAACCCCCTTCTCAGTCCACATAGCCAGCTGTGCCCTCATTCCTCTTTCCGAGGGAATCTTTTACTCTGACATCGTTCATTAAACCTGCCTCATTACACATCATCGATCCAAAATAACCTGATATGTGATTGGATCCACAATATATTATTCTAAGAGACTGTCCTGAATACACTCTATGAAGTCTTTTTCATAGCTACTTCTGCTACACTGACTATCTAAATCTATATCAAGATTAAAGTCATCTATGATAGACAGACTGCCTTTGTTACATGCCCATATTATCTCCTGATTTATTCTCTGCCCAACATATGGTTACTATTAGGAGACCTTTAGTCTATTCCTACCAGTGGCTTCTTCCCTTTTTTATTTCTTACCTTCACCCATTCATCCAATCCAAGATCATTTCTTGATATCATACTTAATCTATCCCACACGAAATATCCCACCATCCTTTCATCCCTTCCTTTCTAAAGGTCATATATACTTGAATATTTAGTTCTTAGCTTTAATCCACTTATAACTGTCTCCATTTGACCATAGGATCATACTCATTTAATTGTATTCGTACCATTAATTCATTTATTTTGTTCCAAATATTATGTGCTGAGTTCCTGATAAGTGCATTTAGTTTCTGATTACATTTGACCACAAGAGCACTGCACTGAAGCCTTTGATGATTTTGAAGCAAAAGAAAAATGAAAATTATTTCTTATTTTTAAACTCTCATTACCAGCTAATCCTTCCTTAGAATTTGAAATAATGAATTTCCTTAACTCATTCAGTCACTTCTTCCTCGTACAGTCTTTAAAAACCCAAGCTTGGTGTCACCTGGATTCAAGCTCTTGGTTCAGTGCCATTTTTTCTACTTTGAATTCTGACTTATTATTTTCCTCTGTACAGCTACAGGAGTCAGTGGACAATTGCGTGACATCATTTTTCTTTTGCGCTGTCACATCCTTTTCCCCAAAGACTGTATATAATTCTCAGAGTAAATTACAAACCACAAACACCCAAGGGCCCATCAAACTCAAGGTTGACTGACATCAATCAAATCATGCATTTCATGTACTGAAAGATCAGACAAATTGCAACATGCTTGCTCAGACATATATCTGAGACATGATATGCAACACAAACTCAAAGAAATAAATCTGTACTCTATATACCTTTTGTTAATTTAAAATGTAAATTTAATTCTTCCTCTATTTTTTCAGGATGTTACACGATTCATCCTGGCCATTTTCCAATGCCGGAATGCCTTTCACTTACTGAATTCATACTTGTGTTTCAAGATTCCCTTTTACTTTGAATTCACATAAACTAGGCTATGGAGCCATCTGCTGAATTTCACATGTGAATGTTTAAAATATTGGGCTCTGCTTCTCTGTCAGTCCCACTCCTTCTAGCACTGGCATTATGAAAATAGTAAATCTTTTCAGACTGTGGCCAATCATTTTCGGTGGCTGTGGAAAATGCCTTTGGTTTATTTGAATACAGTACAGTTTGCACACAGCCTGCTCAAAGATCTTTGGTAGTCCTTGTGAAATGTTGTATATCTCTTACTTTAAATTTTCCCACACTCCTCTATGAGGAAGTACTTTAGCTGCCATTACTCTCATCTGCCTGGAGATCAGATTCAACAATGAATCTATTGCATTGGTCCCTATGCCAGTACCTGAAAAACTAATCAGGTGCTGGAGGCTGGATTCAGCAGGATTAAAGTGTGATACTGTCAGGATTACCAGGAGTAGTAACCAACTTAAATTAATTTTGCTTTTATTCTGAAGTATGTGGAAATCAAGAAACATTAGAAAGCATCCAACAATTTGCGATCTAACCTACTACCGAACACTAAAGGTTCTCTAGTCCAGATGTTCTTTGGAGCTTTTCCCTTGCATACTCTTGTTGGCCAAGATGTTAAGCAATCTTCATTGAGTTCTGTCAAAGCAGGGAAAATGAGTTTATATAATCATAAGAAACAAGAGCACAAATACAGAGATTCTGCCCATCAAGCTTGTTCCACCATTCAATAAGATCATGGTCGATCTGATTATGGCCTTAAGTCCACTGTCCTGTATACACCCACCCCCATAACTATTAACACCCTTGTTGATCAAAAGCCTGACTAATTCAAAACTGAATAGAATCAATGGCCCAGGCTACATGCTCTCTGCAATTCCAAATAATTCTCATTTACAGATGTTGCTGACAAACTGTAATTACACTCCCTGCCCTGATCACAGATGTTTTATAGAGAGCCTTAATGATGTTTCTGAGCGTCCAGGTCACCCAATACCTGGAAATAGGGAGTAAATCACATGCGACAATGGAGACAAAGAGGCAGCCAGAAGTCAATAATTACACTTCATCCACAAACAAGGTCAGAGAGTAAGGAAATGAAACCTTGCCCCATAACCTTCAGCAAGACTGTGTCCCTTTCACATTGCTGTTTATATTTAGTAATTGAATTTGTGTCTCTCTCACTCCTGGGAAATCTGAGCCACTGTCCATCCTCCCCAAACACTTGCAGGACTGTGTTCAATAACGACCAAGATTGGTGAGTGGCAAAAATAGCCTCTTTCTTGAGCATCCGCAGTGACACAGTTCAAGTTGGCAGTGAAATCCAAAGTACAGTTTACACTAGCCTCTTTTATATACAGGTTTTACATATATTAAAATTTTAGCATTATGGTGTCACATTGTTGTATCTATTGTACACAAGTTTGTGTTGCATCTGACCTGGGGGAAGCAGGAGATAATTTAAACACTTGCTAAATGCTGGCTATTACTCCTGATAAGATTAGAATATCTGTCCAGTCTGAGTTTGCATAATTAAAAATCACACAACACCAGATTATAGTCCAACAGGTTTATTTGGAAGCACTAGCTTTCAGAGCGCCACTCCTTCATCAGGTGGTTGTGGAGGTCAAGATCATGCTCACAGAATTTATAGCCAAAGGAGTCCAGTGTCATGAAGATGGGATACACTAAAGAATCTGAGATTAAAACTTTTATCTTTTATAATGGGATATGCTAGTTTCTGTTATTTGATATGTAAATCCCAAAATTTCTTTTAAATTACATTCTCAAGATAGCTCAGGTTTTTAAATATTAGGTGTGAAGTCTGTCTGTGCCCCAGTGCTATGTCAGACTGACAAACCCTCAGTATAGTTCTACAGAGTTTTACATAGATTCATGCAGTTTTTGAGCAAAATAAAATGTAATTCTGCAAAAACAAGTTTCCCCCAGAAGTTTATATGTGTGCACATGTAAGAGCTACAGATTGAGTGTGCATGTGAGTGTGTGTGTAGATGTGAGTGAATATGGTAGAGTGTGTGTGTATATATATGTGTATGCGTGTAAGCTTGGTTAAGTGTGTGTATGAGTGTGATAGGGTATGTGTGAGGGTGCGTGTGTCGGTGAGTGCAGGGGATGTATGTGTGTGCATATGACATAGCATTGGGACACAGATAGATTTCATATCTATTGTTTAAAAACCTGAGCTATCTTGAGAATGTAATTTAAAAGAAGTTCTGGGATTTACATATCAAAGAACAGAAACTAGCATATCATATTATAAAATGTTAAAGTTTTAATCTAAGATTGTTATCACATCTCCATGACACTGGACTTCTTTGGTTATAAATTCTATGAGCTTGATCTTAATCTTCACAATCACCTGATGAAGGAGCCGCATTCCGAAAGCTAATGATTCCAAATAAATCTGATGGACTATAATCTGGAGTTGTGTCATGATTTGGAGACGCCAGATTTGGACTGGGGTGTACAAAGTTAAAAATCACACATCATCAGGTTAAACCTGTTGGACTATAACCTGGTGATGTGTGATTTTTAACTGGTGTTGTGTGATTTTTAACTTTGTCTACCCCAGTCCAACACCAGCACCTCCAAGTCTTACATAATTAAGGAGTGTTAGTCCTTTTGTCTTTAAAGTTGGTAATATTATTAAAAATACTAGACCTATGTGATCTAAACAAGTGAGAAATTATACATGTACTAAATAAAAGTATAGAGGATATTAAACTGATCTCCCACAGGAAGGTGATGAGGTCTCTATTCTATGTACTATTGCCAGTTTTTGACAGTTCCTACATTCACTCATGCAGTTTCGCAGAAGCGCTACTTTGATAGTAAGTTTCTTAAAGGGGGTAGAGGCCCTATTTAATATGTATTTAAAAAGTATACATTCATACATTAGTACAAATGGTAGTCCTAAATAAAAGTTAGAAATAGGTGGTACAGTGTTATCGAAATAGGTAGTGTATAAGGAAATTTCAAAGCGATAAAAAGCAGCAGACTGTAGGGACAGGCTAGTGGAGGAAACTATTTGATGTCCTTCAGCCTACCCAGGTTCTGAAAGATGGTTACTAAGGGCTAGTTAATATTATAATCTTTCCATAGTTTCGAGTGAGTTATGGAGACACAATGGTGAGGTTGGCATTGTTCTGAATAGGTTACAGTATTACCACTTATTCAGGAGTAGCCTTTGACACAGAAATTGATCTAAACACTGCTTGCAGCATGGGGCCGATAAGAATTGAAAAGTGTAAAGAAAGAGTAATGGGTTGGCAGCTGAGGAAGGGATGTTTAATTTAGTTTATCTTGTAAGAGTAAAATGTACTACAAAACAAGGTTTTAAGAACGAATTAGTGGAAACATGGTATAGTAAACATAGAGTGATTGTGAGTGAGTTCGTAAAGAGAATCATAATACAATATCTCACACACTCTTCTTGTGAGTCTTCTAATTGATGTTGAAAGGGTAGAGTGATAAATAGAGGATTGCTTTGATTTTGAAGAGTGCTTGATTGTTTAGAGGGTAGACCTTTTGCAGAAATGAGTGACTGCTACGATATGATAAGCAAGGAGATGAGTGAAGCTTTATGAATGCAAGATCAAATGTCGTTGCAATGTAAAAACTGAAAGAACTGAGGATGTTGTAAATCAGAAATAAACAAAAGTTGCTGGAAAGATTCAGCAAGTCTTGCAACATCTGTGCAGAGAAATCAAAGTTAACAATTCGGGTCCAGTTTTGGAACACAGTTTTGAGCAAGAAAAGTTAACTTTGGTTTCTCTTCACAGATGCTGCCAGACCTGCTGAGCTTTTCCAGCAACTCTGTTTTGGTAGTGGCAATATACCTTTGTTTTAACTTAGTCACCATCGCAAAGTCAGTGTGGCAGTTCCTCAAAAAATGGAGATTCGAGTGATTCTCTCTCTCCTGCTTCCCTCTGTATACCTCCATCGCTCCATAATTCTTAATTTATCCATAGCTGTCCATTATAGATGGATCCCTTTGACCCTCATTACTTCCAGCAAATTTCCACTGATAGAATGAAGAATCTAGGAGGACCTCACAGCTGCTCTCACACTGACATTGTGCTCCTTCTTATAGTAGGTTGAGTCAGAAATATGTTTCTGTTCCTTTCGGGATAGGCTTTGAATTGCAAACTACCCTGTATGACTAACAAAGCTTCAGATAATAAATTAGGTCAGGACAGTAGTAGTTTAACATTAATGAGTGTTGGGACTGGCCCACTGCCAATGGCAATGTCCAGTAATGAATTCATCAGTACAAAGACAATATATTGATAATATTACTTAAACTCCAAATACCTTATCAAACACATCTTCACTACAGTAAATTGAAAATTAATTTCAATGTTTCTTACAATTTACTCTCAAGGTTGTGCAATCCCTACTATTCTAATATTTCTTTCAATTCTCAAAATTTTAAAACCTAAAATTGGTGTCATCTAACCACTAGCTTTTGACTGGACTTCTTTCACCTCCTATTTTTTTTCAGGATTTACTTGCACTGTAAACCTTTGACCTCAACCATTGATTCCTTACTAAAATCACCAGAACATTAAATATGTATTGTCCTCATATTAGTTGATATAACACAACCATACTGCTACTGTACATAAGAAATGACATGATTTTAAACTCTATTTTTTTGTGCAGCTGTTTTCCCATGTGGCTACTGATTGCAGTGTTAAATTTCCAGATAGTTTTCACCAATTACACAAGGCTAATTGAAGTTACACTTCACTGGTGTTTGATTGCAGATGGTGAAAAATGTCAGCACCAGCCGAATTAGTTTAAATGCATTGTGTTTCCACAGTAGTTGGTTCTGATGAGTGTGAGCATCTCATTGTGCAGCAATTACTTAGTCTAATTCCTCACTAATCAGCTTAGTCTGACTTTACCCACACTATCAGTTATGATTGATTTTCTTGCCAAGTGGAAGTCAAATGTTCCCATTATGCTTTCCAAGTGTTTTGCAGTAAGAAACTACTATTGTGAGGTTAAGTATCAACTTGGAAGCAACACTGGGCAAAATAATTTCACATTGTATCTTCTTGTCTCCATTTCTGTTTTTTTTTTGCTTAATTATTTCATGCTTTTTTCTTTCAATTAACACACATGCACAACAAATGTTTTTTATTCACTTGTCCCATCACCATTCTCATTGACTCTGAAAGACAAACTTTCTCATCATTCAATCATTCCTGTCTTCTATGTGACCACAGCCTTTCCTTTACTCCTTGTCCCAACTACTTCTTGCTTAAAACATATCTGTAATGTTTCCCAGGTCTGGTGAAAGGTCACAGACCTGAATTGTTACACAGATGCTGCTTAACCTGAATTTAGTTTTAGTATTTTCAGTTTTTAACTCAAGATTTTCAGTATCCACATTAATCAGTTTTACACTTATCAGGCAGACACAATATAAACTAATACAATCGCTTGTTTAGCACAGAGCAAATAAATGAGCAATACTCAGTGAAAAATTGTGTAGTGCACTGCATATAAAATCTTCACAATATCAAAATAATAAAGACATGCTCCTGGACTACCTTTTAATCTAGCTAGATCCTTGAAAAAAAACTGCTCTGAGGCATTACTATAGAGTGCAATTAGCCCAGATCCTCTTTTTCAATTTGGTTAAAAATTCACTTCGAGTAGTAGTAATTCACAAATAATGATTGTCCCTCAAAAGTTACAAGTATAGTCCATTAGAGAGCATGCATAATAACTCCTTACAAAATTGGAATGGTATGCAAGAATTGAAAGGAGAAGAAATCCCCTTTGAGGCTGATAAATGCAGTTTCTATAGTCCATTTGCAGGTCGCGTTGTGGCTGTACAGGACATTCGATAGGCTATTTTTGGAATACTGCATGCAATTCTGGTCTCTGAAACTTGAAAGGGTTCAGAAAAGATTTACAAGGATGTTGCCAGAGTTGGAGGATTTGAGCTATAGGGAGAGGCTGAATTGGTTGGGGCTATTTTCCTTGGAGTGTTGAAGGCTGATGGCGTGACCTTATAGAGGTTTATAAAATCATGAGGGGCATGGATAGGGTATATAGGAAAGGTCTTTTCTCCAGAATGGAGGAGTCCAAAACTTGACGGCATAGGTTTAAGGTGAGAGGGGAAAGATTTAAAAGGAGTAACTTTTTCATGGAGAAGGTGATGCATGCATGGAGTGAACTGCCAGAAGAATTCGTGGAGGCGGGTACAATTACAGTACAATATTTAAAAGACATCTGGATGGGTATATGAACAGGAAAGGTTTAGAGCGATATGGGCCAAATGCTAACAAAGGGGACTAGATTAGGTTAGGATATCTGGTCACTTGGACGAGTTGGACCAAAGGGTCTGTTTCCGTGCTGTACATCTCTATGACTCTATATTATCAAAACTTTTAATGACATGGGTTGGCTCTCACCTTAAAGGATTCCAACCAAATGCAAAAGGAACTTGTGTTCCAGAAGCATTGAAATTATATTAAATTCTTCATAAAACAATTCTAAAATTATTGCTTAATCTACATACCTTATCAGCATGCATAGAGCACTCATTTAGTTTGGCTGGTGGATATATCAAATATTTAATCATTTCTTCTGTCAGCTTTAAGCCATTCCCCTTCCATATATCTGCATGCCCACGCTAAGGTGAACCACCAAAATAACCCAAGTTCAACAATTAAATGGACCACTGAACGTGCAGCCTTTAGGCTCTCAATACTGACAGATGCCAAATGTTGCTTCAATATAAGCCTAACAAAACTGCCCCATACTTATCTCTTAACGTACCCTGAGAACTATTAAAGAATGATCCTGGTCCTCCCTATAAACATAAAGGACAACAGGTAGAAATACTTAAAAAAAAATCAGAAACAAGAACAGAAATTGCTGGAAAATCTCAGCTGGTCTGGCAGCATCTGTGGAGAGAAATCAGAGTTAATGTGTGACCAGTTCTGAAAAAGAGTCACTGGATCCAAGACATTAGCTTTGATTTCTGTTTCCAGCAATTTCTGGTGTGTGTGTGAATTACTATTACCTTTACAAATGTGCACTGTATTATTTTGTTTTGTACTATGATAACCTAAATGACAGGAATTGGAAATCTTGGTATGGATTTGCGAATAAATATTGTTACAGTTGTTATGCTGGAAATTTTAACCACAAGATGATGCCAAAGTGGAAAAGAATAGGATATTAACAGGGTAACTCCTCTAGGCTGATTGTTTTTATGTTCACTCACAGATTTGAACCTTTTTGTTTGAAATGGGTGAACAAATCTCAAATGTATAATCAGTAACCTTTCCATTTGCTTCTTGAACAGCATTTCCTTTTTCCATATCAAGCATAGAACACAGAAAAGCACAGCACAGTACAGGCCCTTCAGCCCATGATGTTGTGCCGAGGATTATTCCTAATCTAAAATAAAATAACCTAACCTATGCATCCGTCAATTCACTGCTGTCCATGTGCATGTCCCGCAGTCGCTTAAATGTCCCTAATGACTCTGTTTCCACCACCACCACTGCTGGCAAAACATTCCATACGTTCACAACTCTCTGCGTAAAGAACCTACCTTTGACATCTCCTCTATACCTTCCTCCTAACACCTTAAAACTATGACCCCTCATGACAGTCAATCCTCCCCTGGAGAAATGACTCTGGCTATCGACTCTATTCATGCCTCTCATTACCTCGTACACCTCAATCAGGTCACTTTTCTTCCTGCTTCTCTCCAGAGAGAGAAGTCCAAGCTTAGTCAATCTCAGACAAGCCCTCCAGTCCAGGCAACATCCTGGTAAACCTTCTTTGCACCCTCTCCAAAGTCTCCACATCCTTCCTATAATAGAGGACCAGAACTGGACACAATATTCCAAGTGTGGTCTCACCAGGGTTTTGTAGAGCTGGAGCAAAACCTCACGGCTCTTAAACTCGATCCCCTGTTAATGAAAGCCAAAACACCATATGCTTTCCTAACAAACTTATCCACTTGGGTGGCAACTTTGAGGGATCTATGCACTTCAACAGATCCTGCTGTTCCTCCACACTGCCAAGAATCCTGTCATTAATCCTATACTCAGCATTCAAGTTTGACCTTCCAAAATGCATCACTTCATACTTATCCAGGTTGAACTCCACCTGCCATTTCTCAGCCCAGCTCTGCGTCCTGTCTATGTCACGCTGCAGCCTGCAATAGTCCTTGATACTATCAACGGCACCTCCAACCTTTGTGTCGTCTGCAAATTTACTAACCCACCCCTCAACCTCCCCATCCAAGTTATGAAAACTACATAGAGCAGAGGCCCAAGAACAGAGCCCAGTGGGACACCACTCACTCTGACCTCCAGGCAAAATACTTACCATCTACAGCCACTCTCTGCCTTCTGTCAGCCAACCAATTCTGAATTCAGAGAGCCAAATCTCCCTGTATCCCATACCTCATGACTTTATGAATGAGCCTATCATGGGGAACCGTATCAAATGCCTTGATGAAGTTCATGTACACCACATCCACGGCTCGACCTTCATCACACTGTCTTGTCACCCCCTCAAAGAACTTAATAAGATTTGTGAGGCAAAACCTGCCCCTCACAAAGCCATGCTGACTGTCTTTAATCACTCTACGCTTTTCCAAATAGTCATAAATCCTCTCTCTCAGAATTATTCTCAAAACCTTGCTGATCACAGATGTAAGACTGACTGGTTGTAATTGCAAAAGATTTCCCTATTACCCTTTTTGAAAAGAGGAACAACATTCACCTCCTTCCAATCCTTAAGTACAACTCCTGTGGAGAGTGAGGAGGCAAAGATCTTCACCAGCAGTTTAGCAACCTCCTTTCTTGCTTCCCAGAGCAACCTAGGATAAATCTGGTCTGGCCCTGGGGATTTATCAATCTTAATGTTTGCCAAAATTTCCAGCTCATATACTTCCTCAATCTCGATCTGTTCAAGCCTGTTTCCGGGCTCCTCAAAATTCTCATTCACAACAAGGTGTCTTTCCTTAGTGAAAGCCGATGCAAAAAAACTCATTTAGGGCTTCCACTATCTGCTCAGACTCCACGCATAAGTTCCCTACGCTATCCCTGACCGGACCTACCCTCTCCCTGATCATTCTCTTATTCCTCATGTATGAGTAAAATGCCTTTGGGTTCTCCCTAACCCTTCTTGCCAAGCCTTTTTCATGTCCCCTCCTGGATCTCCTCAGTCCATTTTTAAGCTCTTTTCTAGTAAGCCTGTAATCCTCTAAAGCTGTGCTAGATCCTTGCTTCCTCCAACTTACATAAGCTGCCTTCTTCCTTTGATGAGAAGCTCCTCTGTTCTCATCTAAGGCTCCTTAATCTTACCCCTTTTTGCCTGTCTCAGAGGAACAAATTTAATCATCATTCGCAACAACTGCTCCTTAAAGAGTTTCCACATGTCTGTTGTGCCATTTCTGTGGAACAATTGCTCCTAATCTGCACTTCCCAACTCCTGTCTGATAGTGTCATAATTTCCTTTTCCCCAATTAAATATCTTCCCATGGTAACTGCTCCTTTCCCTCTCCATGGCTATGATAAATGTGAGGCAAAGTGTTCTCCCACTGCGAGATCCGACACCTGTCCTTGCTCATTGTTGAGCACCAAATCCAAAATGGCCTCTGTCAGCCTGTAAGTAAACCCTCCTGAACACACCTGACAAAATCAGCTTTATCCAAACCATCTGCACGAAGAAGATTCCAGTTAATATTGGGAAAGTTGAAATCACTCATAATAACAATTCTGCTACATTTGCATTTTCCCAAAATCTGCTATTAGGGGGTCTGTAGAAATCCCCCAATGAGGTGGCTGTTCCCGTGCTGTTCCTAACTTCCACCCATACTGACTCAGTAGACAAACCTTCCGCGACAACCTTCATTTCTATAGCTGGAACGCACTCTCTTGATTAGCAATGCTAATCAAGAGAGTGTTGTCCCAGTCAAATTCATGTTGCTTGTCGTCTGCGTGTGTGGCTACTAGGGATAGCTGGTTGTGTTGTTTCGTGGCTAGTTGATGTTCGTGGATGCGGATCGTTAGCTGTCTTCCTGTTTATCCTATATAGTGTTTTGTGCAGTCCTTGCATGGGATTTTGTACACTAGGATGTCACCTAGACAGGGGACAAAACGTTTGCAACAAAAACTTCCAGCTCGGCGAACAGAACCACAGCAACGAGAACCTGAGCTACAAATCTTCTCACAAACTTTGAACTTTCCGGGAGTCCCATTCCTGACCACAAAATCTCCTGTCAATCCGTCTAACTATTGAGTCCCCTACTGCTAGTGCTTTTCTATTCTCCCCCCCCCCCCACTTCCTTTCTAAGCCAGGCTCAATGCCAGAGACCTGACAACTATGGTTTTCCCCTGGTAGGCTGTCCCCACCAGCAGTAACCAAAGCAGTGTCCTTATTGCTGAGGGAAACGGCCACAGGGAATCCCTGCTCTGTCTGTCGGTTCCCTTTCATCCACTTGAAAAACGAGCACTTACTTTCTTGGCAGCCCTCACTTCTCTCCGCCCTCTCTCCTCACCATTCTGTAAAATATTACTAAACAAAAGTCCACATGTCCTTGTGCAAAGAATGACCAAACTGCAAAGAGCCTTGGAATCAGATGATTTATGCACCGTCTCAACTAACAGCCACAAATGAGATAAAAACTATTTTTCAAGGTTGTTTTTGGTGTTTGCTGAATCAAACCAGAGAAATGGTTTAATACTGAAATAATCTTCTTAAACTAGTCTCACGAATATCACAAATAAACTGATTTACAGAAATTCTTTCCATTTTAAAAAATGGAATTGGATAAATCAAAGGAAGATTACATCCTGATTTTACACTGGCCTGGGACCTGACAATTGAAGAGACCTCCTAAACAAATTATATTGAAATTTACAGAGGAATTATGAAATGTTAGTGAACGTCAGCAGTATAAATTAAAACTTCTCAAATGATCAATATCTATGATTATTGTGGAAGAATCACTCAATATTCTATAAACAATTACCAGGAGACACAGAAAAACCTTCATGAAATTAAACCTTTAATCTTGCAAAATCAAAGCTGTGGGAGCCAGCAAAATGTCTTCCCTGACTCCCCACAAGCTCTTTGTTGTTCTGCAATTTATACAGGTGTTCTTTCCGCTCTTATCGGACAACATTAGCATAACCAATCATGTTGGTTTGCTTTGTCTTTCTAAAGACATCGTCTTCAGGTAAAAACAATGACTGCAGATGCTGGAAACCAGATTCTGGATTAGTGGTGCTGGAAGAGCACAGCAGTTCAGACAGCATCCGAGGAGCAGTAAAATCAACGTTTCAGGCAAAAGCCCTTCATCAGGAATAAAGCCAGAGAGCCTGAAGGGTGGAGAGATAAGCTAGAGGAGGGTGGGGAGAAAGTAGCATAGAGTACAATAGGTGAGTGGAGGAGGGGATGAAGGTGATAGGTCAGGGAGGAGGGTGGAGTGGATAGGTGGAAAAGAAGATAGACAGGTAGGACAAGTCATGGGGACAGTGCTGAGCTGGAAGTTTGTAACTAGGGTGAGGTGGGGGAAGGGGAAATGAGGAAACTGTTGAAGTCCACATTGATGCCCTGGGGTTGAAGTGTTCCGAGGCAGAAGATGAGGCGTTCTTCTTCCAGGCGTCTGGTGGTGAGGGAGCGGCGGTGAAGGAGGCCCAGGACCTCCATGTCCTCGGCAGAGTAGGACGGGGAGTTGAAATGTTGGGTCACAGGGCGGTGTGGTTGATTGGTGCGGGTGTCCCGGAGATGTTCCCTAAAGCGCTCTGCTAGGAGGCGTCCAGTCTCCCCAATGTAGAGGAGACCGCATCGGGAGCAACGGATACAATAAATGATATCGGTGGATGTGCAGGTAAACCTTTGATGGATGTGGAAGGCTCCTTTAGAGCCTTGGATGGAGGTGAGGGAGGAGGCGTGGGCACAGGTTTTGCAATTCCTGCGGTGGCGGGGAAGGTGTCAGGATGGGAGGGTGGGTTGTAGGGAGGCGTGGACCTGACCAGTTAGTCACGGAGGGAACCATCGTCTTCAGCATTAGCTCATCTACCATGGATTCAACTAACCTATCACAATGCACTACCATTATCTGTTACTGGAGCCCTGTAACATGATCCCAGGCATGCATTACAACACTTATTTAACTACATAATTGCCTGAATAGCTTCCATACATTCTGCCAAAAGACTTTTCCTCATGCACAAAACAGATAGGTTTTTGGACAATTTATTTTCCCCTGCTGTAATTATATTGGGTTAATATTATTCTCTTTCCTCTAATGAAAAGGATGAAAATCTGTCACCACAAGTCCCTGCAGCAATCATGGGAAATATTCAGGATGAAACAGAGACCTGAATCTCTGATGATTTGCAAACACAGCTGGGTTTCAGTTCAAACAATGAACTATAAGTCAGGAGCCAGTCACTGGCAACAAAACGATTCGAACATTCAGGAATCAAGTGGAGTGCACAATCGCATGCAAATAATAAAGTCAAATGCTCCAAATCCTGTATCTTGGAAATGTACCTGGTACATAATTACAAATGTTAGAATACAATCTGTTATGTAAGTGGTTTAAACTACACTTATAAAAAAGTCCCACCATTTCCTCCAAAGACAGGGGCTACAGCAACGTGGTGATGGAGAGTGACATGAGCAGTCAGTAAAGAGATGAGTGAAGCTTGGGGAATTTACATGGACAATGCAGATCCCCCATTTGCTTTGGGCTTATCTTTTTCTCTTTGACATCTTGCTTTCTGGTTCTTGGAACTTCTCAACAACTCCTTTGATCACAATAATGACCAAAACAAGGTAAACACAATAATAACTGCAGATTAATTACAACATTTAACAGGCATCTGGAAGAGTACATAAATAGGAAGGGTTTAGAAAGATGATATGGCAAATGAGACTAGATCAATTTAAGATAACTGGTCAGCTTGGGCGAGTTGGACTGGATAGTCTGTTTCCAAGCTGTAAATCTCTATGAATCTCTATAAACTAGGCATAAACTAATTAAGCTACATCATAGGACCTCATTCTGAGGGGCCTCTATACATAAGAAAAATGACAATTTCATGTTTTACATATTTGGTAGAGCAATAAAGAAAATGGGAAGATGTACATTCTCATTCCAATATGACAAATATATTCTCCACAGCTCCATAATTATCTTGGAGCTCTTAAACATTTATTATATAGGTACTAATTCTTATATAAAAGAGACCTGCTTGGACATTATATACTATCAGAAAGTTATATACTATCAGAGTTTTCTACAGGCCTCCTAATAGTCCTAGAGATGTAGAAGAAAGGATTGCGAGGATGATTCAGGAGAAGAGTGAAAGTAATGGGGTGGTTGTTATGGGGGACATTAACATTCCAGATATTGACTGGGAAAGCTATAGCTCGAGTTCGTTAGATGGGTCGGCGTTTGTCCAATGTGTGCAGGAGGGTTTCCTGACACAATATGTAGACAGGCCAACAAGAGGTGAGGCCATACTGGATTTGGTTCTGGATAATGAACCAGGCCAGCTGTTAGAATTGGAGGTAGGTGAGCACTTTGGGGACAGTGACCACAATTCGGTGACTTTTACTCTAGTGATGGAGAGGGATAAGTGTGCACTACAGGGCAAGAGTTATAGCTGGGGGCAGGGAAATTATGATGCGGTGAGGCACAACTTAGGATGCGTGGCTTGGAAAAGTAGGCTTCAAGGCAAAGGCGTAATTGATATGTGGAGCTT
>NC_057720.1:42032904-42048948 GCF_004010195.1 Chiloscyllium plagiosum | reverse complement strand
TTTTTTACTCAGCGAGTCGTGAGTTCATGGAATGCGCTGCCTGTGGGAGTGGCAGAGTCAGAATCATTGGCGAACTTTAAGTGGCAATTGGATAGGTACATGGATGGGTGCTTAAGCTAGGACAAATGTTCGGCACAACATCGTGGGCCGAAGGGCCTGTTCTGTGCTGTATTGTTCTATGTTCTCTATGTTCAGTAGCAGTGGTGGACTCTCCCTCTTTATGGGCATTTAAACGTGCATTGGATAGGCATATGGAGGATAGTGGGCTAGTGTAGGTTAGGTGGGCTTGGATCGGCGCAACAGCGAGGGCCAAAGGGCCTGTACTGCACTGTATTTTTCTATGTTCTATGTTCTAAAGCTTTATCTTGCTCCTAGCCTTCAATGAAGACATTCAGCACTCACTCAGCTCCTGTCTCTCACTCTGATGAATGATTGCATGCAAGTCAAAATCATGCCTTTCCCTTGACCTTCTAAAGTTACATGATCTACTTAGATACTTGATCACGAACTAAAAAGTACTTAATATGACATTTTAAAGGCAACAGCTAATATAAGCTTTCTTTTATTTCAAAACACTCCCTTTTCTCCTAAACACCAGGTAAATATTGTGTACATACATTTACATATAAATATATAAATAAATTAAATTTACATATTGCATTTTTACTTCTACTTTACTTATAAACATAAAGAGTTGAGTTTAAAAAAATGTCCAGGGTTTATTTCTTTCATTATTATATAAAGACCTGTTAAAAATGGAGAGACCTTTAGAAGATGGATTTCAGAAGAGAAAAATGAAACAGCATCTTGAAGGGTGGCTAAAATAACCACCCAAAGTTAACAACTATATCGATCAATATAACCTAACCTTCATCATTTTTTTAAATAGCGATTATAATGTTGGACACATAAGCAAAGCAAAATCGCAGAAGGCATCTGTACCAGAGGCACCAACACTAAGAGTAGCAAAAAGTCTCATCCACAACAGGTAATCAGGGAGTGCCCCACCCACAATCACCTCTACTGACTGGCTGACTCTCATGATTACAATTGGCCAACACCCCACTTGCTCAGGTACTTTGCCAACTCCTGGGTCCCAGAGTGAAAGACCGTGTCTTCTGGAATAAACACTCAAGATGGGTGATAAAGATTTCAGAAAAGGATTTTATAAGCTTGGAAAGAACTATATTATTTAACAGCAATATTTTGCTAAACATGCTTCAATTTTTTTCCAATCTGACATTGGGAAGATACTTAGATATTACCTCTAACATTACACTTTCTCAATCGTCATTAGTGTTCCCATGTTGTGTCCCATGTTTCATGTTGTATCTCATATCAGCTAATAAAGCAGCAGCAATCAGTACTACAAAGTCTTAATTCATTGTCATTGCAGTTTGAACAAATGAACATGCCATTATGAAAGCTAATTAAAATTGTGCAGATTTACACAATCAGAACACTGGACTGATTGCTCAATAAATGTAATTTTCTTCCAAGTACAGTGTTAATAAATGCTAAGCTTTGGCTTGGCTGCTAGTCACATTAATTGCAGTGCTACTAAATTAAAAATTTTTATTGTCTGCTTTTATTTCTTTTGTAGTTGTGGGTTCTGTGGCATCATTAAATATCTAAACTATAATAAAAAAACAAATGTTTTGTTGGTATGTGATTGAGTATCCTGAACCTTAATCCACACTTCTGCAATGAAGTTAATCATGTTGTATTGTTTTATCTCCACTGAAAATTAATTAATCAATAGATTAATTAATAGATTAATAGATTCCTTGTGGATTCTCCTCAGAGAAACAGCATCATGATTAATAAATCCAACTCTTCATAGACACGGAACTTAAGTCACTAATCTGCAGTTGCTTTAACCTGCCCAATATTAAACAAAGCCAAAACAATTGAACAGTAAAGGCTTCCGCATATTAGAAGGTAACATATGCTGCTATAAGAATCTCTTTGATACACCAACTGAATAAAATTCCATTAAAAAGTAAGACTCAAGCTACACATTTTTTTTTTTAAAAGTTATAGATAATTGAAAAATTTCATTTGATAAAATGTATTTACAGTATGTATGAAACCCATTATTATGGGCAAGGAAAGTTCCTGCTGATTACCAAATGCTGCAAATGACCCACAGTGCTTCGTGGATGCTCCATCTTGTGTGGCTAGATTTGTTCAAATCTATCCCATTTAGCAGTGACAGTGCCACACAACATGACGGGGGTACATTGTCAATGTGAAGATGGGACTTGGTCTTCATAAACACTGTGTGGTGATCACTCTTACCAATATGGTCATGGCCAAGATGCATCTGTGGCAGACAGATAGATGAGGGTGAGGTCAAGTATGCTTTTCCATCTTGTTGGTTCCCTCAACTTCCCTTCCTTTTATGCTCTAATGATATTTAACTCTACCCTTCTGCCACTTCCATCAACCCTTCAATCATCTTAATGCTATCAGCGTGCTTTTTGTGAAATTAGGTCAGTAGCAATCTATAGCTTCTTCCAGCTTAACGATAGAAAGACTCATTGTTGTATCCTGTCACATTGTCACTAACTTAAATCCCCTTTCAAATCACTTTGCTCAGCTTAAGCAAGGTTGTGCAAGACATTGGCAGGCTGTTTGACCCTAAGTTGCCCTTTAAACCTCATAATTAATCTGTTATTAAGAACATCTACTAGCAGCCATAAAACCTTCCCACATCTCCTCACCTAACCCATCCCTGAAGCTTTTATACATGCCTTTGTCATTTCCAGACAATATTACTTCCATGATCTTGCTAGCTGCACTCTAAATGAGGAAGGGGAAAAAACATGGACGGATAGCACCTTTTATGACCACTGGACATCTCAAAGACAATAAAGTATTTTTGAAGTGCAGGGGTAATGCAGTTAATTTACACTCCAACAAATAGCAATAACAAGCAAATAATCTGTTTTTTAATGTAGTTTAAGGAATTAATATTGCCCAGGATACCAAAGTTGACTTCCCTGCACTTCTTCAAATATTGCTATGGGACTTTTCACATCCAACTGAGCAACCAGATGGTGATGCCTCAGTTGAAATTTTATTTGAAGGATAGTCCCTCTGACAATGCAACATGTCCTCAATACTACAATGCAGCATTCATCTAAACTTCTGTCCTCAAGCTCTGGAATTGGACTTAAAATGCAGAACTTAGTTGCAAAATTGCTATCAACTGAACCACAGTTAACACTCATTCTATCCTTTCTAAAATGTTACTTCAGTTCTTTGAAAGTAGAGTTGCAGGTAGACAGTATAGTGAAGAAAGTGTTTGATATGCTTGCCTATATTGATCAGTGCATTCAGTATAGGAGGTTAGAAAGTATTGGAGGAGCAGGAAGGTCAATGTTTCGGGTCAGGATCCTTCATCAGGTCTGGGAAGAAGGAAGAAAGCTCAGAAATAAATAGAGGGAGGAGTTGGGCTGGGGGCAAGATAAGTGGGATAGTGATAGGTACATGAAGTGGTGATAGGTGGATGCAGGTAGGGGGGTTATTGTGATCAGTCAGTGGGAACGGTGGAGCAGATAGATTAGAAGGAAGATGGACAGGTTAGGTCAGATCAAGGAGGCAGGGAGGAGGGGATGGCTCAACATGGGATGAGGTTGGGGATGGCGAGGCCTTAGGAACTTACAGCCCAATGGACTCAAAATAGAGTTCACCACCTTCAAAATCTCCTCAGCCCCAATCTCATTCCATATCCAACCGTCCCTCTCCTCCCCGCCTCCTTGACTTGATCTAACTTGTCTATTTTTCTTCTCACCTACCTGCTCCACCCTTCCCATTGACCAGTCACAATAACCCCGACCTACATTCATCTATTACCATCCCACCTACCTTTCTCCCCCAGCCCCACGACTCTCTCTCCCTCTATTTATTTCTTATCTTCCTTTTCCCTCCTCAGACCTGATGAGAGGTGCTGACCCAAAACATCAACTTCCCTACTCCTCTGATGTTGTCTGACCTGCTATGCTCTTCCAGTTCTACCTTTCAGCATCTGCAGTCCTTACTATCTCCATTCAGTATAGAGGTTGGGAGGTCACATTGCGGCTGTACAGGACATTGGTTAGGCCACTTTTGGAATACTGTGCTCAATTTTGGTTTCCCTGCTATTGGAAGGATGTTGTGAAACTTGAAAGGATTCAGAAAAGATTTACAAGGATGTTGCCAGGGTCGCAGGGTTTGAGTTATAGGGAGAGGCTGAATAAACTGCAGTTATTTTCCCCGAGAGTGGAGGCTGAGAGGTGACCTTATAGAAGTTTATAAAATCATGGGGGCCATAGATAAGGTGAATAGTCAAGGTCTTTTCCCCAGGGTAGCAGAATTCAAAACTAGAGGGCGCAGGTTTAAAGTGAGATGAGGAAAATTTCAAAGGGACATAAGGAGCAGCTTTTTTACACAGAGGGTGGTGCATATATGGACTGAGCTGCCAAAGGAAGTAATGGAGGCTGGTACAATTAAAACCTTTAAAAGGCATCTGGAAGGGTAAACAAATATGAAAGATTTAGAACCAAGTACTGGCAAATGGGACGAGCTTAATTTAGGATATCTGGTCAGCATGGACAAGTTGGATCAAAGGATTGATTTCCATTCTGTACTCATTTGTTTATTTTAGCTTTCTCTCTCTCAATATTTAATATCTATAAATATCAAAGTCTGCCATGGATTCACTCCATAATATTCAAAATCTCCTCCATTCTTATACACTCCTCATATATACGGGATCTGACTTGGTGTACAATCATTTCTCCCTTTTTTTCACAATATGGCAGAATTTGCAGCTGCCTCAGGTCTGCTTTCTTGAATTTCCTCCTGAAATCTACTTCTTTCTTTGTAATTATAAATTTCTCACAATAACATTATGCTAACCTCATTCATCCTAATCTGCTTCCTGGGTTGGTGTCTAGTTTCTCATTTACTTCCAATTTGCAGAGCAATTTAGCACATATATGTAAATTTTACAGCATCATCATACATACTGCTTTTTGTTGTTTGTCAATTTGAATTGAATGTATTAGTAATAAACTATATACAATCCAGTGAATGATTTAGTCCAGTATGCTATGTAACTTCTAGGTCCGATAACTCTGTAAAGGCAAATGGCAATGAACTCAGTAGAAAATGCAAATAGCTCAAAATTGTTACAGATCTACAGAACCAAAGTACTAACTAAGTATTATGATTCAAGGTTGGAGCTCTCTCTGTCCCAGTCCATGACAGCTGAATAAATTTATTTCTTTATCCAATGACAGCATTTTTAATATCAAGACTATCTTAGGAGGGAGATGAGATGTTCTGCTGTAACTATAGTGAGAAATAATAGTGCCTCTACATCAAATACATTATATTTCTTTGTCAAATAAAGTGTCAATTTGTTGTATCAATGGAAAACTCATTATGAAATACATCAATTACTTATGTATTTGGAGACCTTGATACTTTTCATTTACGTCCCATATATGTCGTATGAATTTTGAGTTGATAAAGTGATATTAGGGCTGAGAAATAGGCATGTTCTATTTTAGGAACCCAATATCAGCAAAAGCATTGTCAGGTCAGGTGTAGCACTGTTAGATGTAATGTAACTTCCAATTTGACACCAGCCACCAAGTGACTCAGTGAGAGGGTCATCGGTGGTCAGTAGAACTATTTTGAGCTGTCAGTCTGTACCATCAGGAACTGGATTGACAGAGCCAAATTCAACTTCATAAAACCCCATTACAGACTTACAAATCATCCTCCCTGGTTAATTCCATTTTGTGCCAATAAACAGATGTAAGTCTGTGTGGTCTTGGGAGTTTAGTTTATTCAAAAGGAGCAATTGGACAACTCTGAAATAATTCAAACATTAAATAAAACAATGTCAAACTTCCAAATTATCATTTAAAATTACCATATACGATATAATTTGAACCAACAATTTCATAATCATTGCTCTGTCAAAATAAGACTCCCAGAAATACCTCAAATCAAACACACTGATTAAAAATTGCAGTTCCATTCATATAATTTACAGAGCTCAGATCTCTTTGATTAGAAATGTATAATAATTATAGTCTAATTAAATCAATGCAGCTATTGGTACTTGAATTTTGTAATATATAATGCAATATTAAAACAAAATTGCTGTGCTAAATAGCTATTACAAACTGGAGTCAAGAAACTAGGCAGCTAGCAAATTGCTGGATCCCTGCTTATATTACACAGCCTATATCTCAGATGCATTACCTGAGCTTACTTAGCTGTAACCCTGCCACATATTGAGTGCTCTGTATGAAGCAGGCACAGCATTGAGGGAAATGATTCCATACAGAATTGATCTTTCAGCATTTCCACAATGAAGTCAGGTAGAATACCCTCTTAGAGAGATTGGAGCCGAAGGCTTCCATGGTCATTTTAGGTGCTTTCATGAGTGGATTGGATCTCTTTCACTAGTGATGTAAAGCAGAAGCCTCTAAATTAACCATCGAGGAGAAAGTGAGGACTGCAGATCAGAGCTGAAAATGTGTTGCTGGAAAAGCACAGCAGGTCAGGCAGCATCCAAGGAACAGGAGAATCGATGTTTCGGGCATGAGTCCTTCTTCAGGAATGAGGAAAGTATGTCCAGCAGGCTAAGATAAAAGGTAGGGAGGAGGGACTTGGGGGAGGGGCGTTGGAAATGCGAGAGGTGGAAGGCGGTCAAGTTGAGGGTGATAGGCCGGAGTGGGGGTGGGGGCGGAGAGGTCAGGAAGAAGATTGCAGGGCACCGCCCTCCTAACCTGCAATCTTCTTCCTGACCTCTCCGCCCCCACCCCACTCTGGCCTATCACCCTCACCTTGACCTCCTTCCACCTATCGCATTTCCAACGCCCCTCCCCCAAGTCTCTCCTCCCTACCTTTTATCTTAGCCTGCTGGACACACTTTCCTCATTCCTGAAGAAGGGCTCATGCCCGAAACGTCAACTTTCCTGCTCCTTGGATGCTACCTGACCTGCTGTGCTTTTTCAGCAACACATTTTCAGCTCTAAATTAACCATATCATGATTGTCTGAAAATCAGATAGGAGTCATACACATCTGCATAGTCAGGGGAATGACCATTTCCATTCTTTTGCCACACCCTGAAGTGTGTCTGTGATTGTGATGACGACTAAAAGCATTGCTGCTCATTTTGAGGTCCAGTGAGGTCTGAATTCTTGAGGTTTGCAAAGAATGATACTTGATAATTCTCTGATGTTCTGAACACAAAGCTGTGCAACACAAAATTGGACACCTGAGGGAAGTTGGGTTTATGGGAATTCCCCCTAGAAATATGACAGGAGTAACTATTAACCTGCCAGATGCAGAATACCCTTCAATAGTTATATTGGGGAAGACTTCAGTGTCAGAAGCAGCACATAGCATCAATCCGAGCTGTACAACATACTGTTATAATTCCCAGGCTTTTTATACATCCCACTGTGATTCCAGAAAGACAGAAAAGATGGCAAAGTTCAAAGTAAACTAATCACAGCAGTAATGAGCTGCAATTAAAAAATTACCCAAAAGCAAGTGTTTTGCCACTGGAACACATCACATAAATGAAGCCACACAGATTAACATATTTTGGTACCTTCACATTTGTCAACTGTCAAAAGTGATTTTCTTTCTAAAGTTAGATAGAAAATCTCTTTATTAGTGTGCTGAGCAAGTCTAATTTCAAACTGTGTTCCACCCACTGGTGCAATTTAGTATCAGTTTGGATTTTTTTATTTTGCAGAGGCTTTATGCTGAAAGCTGGAAAGTGGAATTAGATTGGAGAACACCATTTCTGGTACATTGGGCTGAATGGCCGCCTTCTGTACAACTAAATTTTCTACTTTTCTATGCAAAGAAAATTAAATTTTAAAAGCTTTGAAAGCTAGGACCACAAAACGTTCTGAGCCTTCAGTGATTACTGATACATTGTCCTCAAGTATTCTGTTTCATGAATGCAGTCAGCATCAATCCTCCCTTTTATAGATGTAACTACCATTTAATGAGATTATAAATTCGATTATATGAAATCTCTGGCAAAGAATTTTCTATTACAATCTGTATTATAATTCATCATACATGTTATCAATTTGTACAGACCTATTTTGAATAGAAAGATCTATTTAGTGGTTACTCAAATAAGACATAAAATGGCAATTAAACTTGCGGGCTGGTAATGTTTATTTATTCAGCTCCACCATATGCACGGAAAATTAATCCGGAACTATGCAGGATAGAAAAGGTGATTGATCATTAACATGGGCATATAAAGTATATCCATTCATTTTTTTTCCAGAAGGTGAATACTCATAACTAGATTCCCAAATGACCTCTGGACTCCAGCATACTTAGTTTCATTCTTAATGCATGATATACCTTTTACCTTGGAAAATATTAAAACTGGCAAAACAAAAACCCCTTGACCTACTCCAAATCCATGCAGTGTTAATTATTCCACTCAAGCAAACTGGAGGTTACATTCCTATGTTCTTCGTCTCCCTTAGCCTTCCTCCTAAATTTCAGCACCAAACCTGCCAAACTCTCATTGAAGTAGCTAATAGCCATGTGTAAATGCAGAAAATGAGTGTCAGTAACCTGTTAAGTTTCAAAATACATCACAATGAAACCCAATGCTGTCCCTCGTGTAGGTCACATGAAGATTTCTAGCAGAAGTCACTGAGCAACATTCAGGAGAAAGGATTTTAAAATGGTTAGCACTGATATGGCAACATTATTTATTTTTGTTCTTCTGGATTAATGGAGCACAAGCTTAGAATTACAGCCAAGACCATTTAGAAGTGAAATGAGAAAGTGCTGTTTAAGATAAAGGATAGTGGAAATCTGGAATGCAGTTGGGTTAATTGAAACTTTTAAAACACATCAACAACAACTTGTCTTGATACACAACTAATAATGTAATGAAACCTTACAGATTAAACCTGTTTGTTGCCAAGTTGCTTCAGAGAGCAGTTAAAAAGTAATATTTGACACTGGTCAACGGGTTAGGTTTTCAAGGAGAGTATTACAGGGGGAAAGACTTATGAGAACCTTAAGAGATGGAGGGGGGAAATTGCAGAGTTTGGAATCAAGGCAAATCAATGGTGGACCAATTAAAGTCCAGCTGCTGAAGAAGCCAGAATTAGAGGAACTAAGGCAAGATATCTCAGAAGGTTGTGTGCCTGAAAGAGATTATAGATCAAGATTAAAAGAAATTTGTTAAATAAGGAAAACAAGGGATATGGAACAAAATGGTGTTTGTGGAGCACAAATCACCTGCAATCTTACTGAATGGCAGAACAGGCTCAAAGGTCCGAATGGCACGCATATTTTATAGTATCGATTCTTATCCTTGATACAAATACTTATCTGACTGGAAATAGGAACAGAAGGCATTGTACAAGTTTAGCTCATCTGGTAGCATCTGAGGAGAGAGAGTTTGAGTATCCACGGTTGTTTGCAATTATTAGGTAGGCTTGAGAGAGCTTATTTGGTCAACTTCACTGCAAGTTTGATTTTAGGGACAATTGTATTTGGGAGATAACTACATTTTCTTCGATACTTGTTTCCCTAACCTCTTTATTTATATATCCGATCACAGCAATGCTCTGCTCACACTAATTACTGACTGATTATTATTTGCAAATAAAACATCTTTGGTTGGTCTCAAAAGAAAATTGTCTAGTCTTTGTAATAATTTGCCAAGCAGTCTGCTTCAAGCCAATGAAATAAACAGCTTGTGATGCCTTGGGTTTTATTTTTTAGAGTTGGAACAATAGAAGCAGCCTGAATGGGTGGGGGCAAGCTCCCACAGAACCTGAATTTGTCGTCTAGGTTTAGTAGCTTTTGGGGTTGTGAAAGCTGCTACATTTCTCCTTTTCTTTGCGACTGCTAAAAGCTTGGGTTCTCTTCCGGCTGCGAGAATTACACATGAGACAATGTATTTTACTGAATTTGCCTTTGCCGAAGGGATGCTTATGGGATATTACTATACTGGAACAGGTAATGAGTAGCTTATTATTTTAAGTATTTTAATAGAGTTACAGTTAAGCCATTTCTTTTCTTTTTTCTGTATTTTAACTATAGTGTATGAATAAAGTATGTTTTGCTTCAAGCTTGATTGTTTGACACTTGCCTACAAAATTAAAAAAAAATTAGGTCTAGGGTATCTCCTTAACATGTTTTGAGGAAGTTTGGTCTGGTCCATAACAGTGCAGCCACCAATGCTGGAACATTTAAAACTGGGGAGACTTCAGATGCCAGAACATAAAGAAGTATAGATATGTCGGGCGATTAATGGGGTTAAAGGAAATTACGTTTATATATGGAGAGGGACGCCATGGGAATTGAGAAAAAGTGCACGAATTTTAAAATCAAGACACTATTTAACTGGGAGTCAACGTAGATTAAAGTACCAACAGATGATAAAGAATAGGAGCTTGATGCAAGTAAGGATACAAGTGTTCGATGAGCTCGAGGATACAGACAGAATGTGGGAGATCAGAGTTGTGTTGAATTGTCAAGTCCAAAGGGAACAAAGGCACCAGATGAGCTGAGACTGTGAAGTCAGAAGGTATAGCAGTAGTGGAAACAGGTAGTTGTGGTGGTGGCATAAATATAAAGTCAAGGATAAATATCTAACCAAGGTTGCAAGCTGACGAATTTAATCTCAGTCTGTGGCCTGAGAGAGGGTTGGAGTTTATAGTTAGGGAGTGGAGATTGGAGAAGGGACAAAAATAATGGCTTCACTCCATCCAATATTTCAGTGAAAGATTTGTTTTGTGTGGATTCATTATTGGATGTTGGTAAAACAAGTGTCATAGAGTCATAGAGATGTACAGCATGGAAACAGACCCTTCAGTCCAACCCGTCCATGCCGACCAGATATCCCAACCCAATCTAGTCCCACCTGCCAGCACCCGGCCCATATCCCTCCAAACCCTTCCTATTCATATACCCATCCAAATGCCTCTGAAATGTTGCAATTGTACCAGCCTCCACCACTTCCTCTGGAAGCTCATTCCATACACATACCACTGTCTGTGTGAAAAAGTTGCCTCTTAAGTCTCTTCTATATCTTTCCCCTCTTACCCTAAACATATGTCCTCTTGTTCTGGACTCCCTGATCCCAGGGAAAAGACTTTATCTGTTTATCCTATCCATGCCCCTCATAACTTTGTAAACCTCTATAAGGCTCCTTTATAAACCTCAGCCTCCGATGCTCCAGGGAAAACAGCCCCAGCTGAAAATTTAGCAACAGTAATTGTGAGGTATAGCATGGTGTTATAAGTGTACAGTACATGTGAAAGCTAACTTATTGCTTTTGGTTGATTTTACCAAACTGGTGCATGCAGATGAGAAATGGCAAGTGGTTAAATATAGATCCCTAGGGGGACACCACAGATAATATCTGCTGGCAGATTTATAAGGAGGCCCACAAAAGTCTGCCAATGTCCTTCCTTACCTCCTCCTCTCTGCCCCAGTTAGAACACAGGAACAGATGGTTCAGCCCACCAAGTGTCTGCCAACTATTATGACATTCTAAAATAAACCCATCTGCCTACACATAGTCCATATCCCTCTATTCCCTGTTTGTTCATTTGTCTGTGTAAATGCCTCTTAAACGTTGCAATCATATCTGCTTCTACCACCTCCCTTGGCAGCATGTCCCAGGCACCTACCACCCTTTGAGTAAAAGACTTGCCTTACACATCTCCTTTAAACTTTCCCCAGGTCATCATAAACCTATGTATTTGATCCCTAGTATTTGACATTTCCACCCTGGGATAAAGACTTTGACTATCCACCCTATCCAAGCTTCTCATAATTTTACAAACTTCTATCAGATCATCCTCTGCCAACTTAGCAAAAACAATCCAAGTTTATCCAATCTCTACTCATAGCTAATACACTCCAATCCCGGCAACATCCTAGTAAATCTCGTTTGCACCATCTCCAAAGCCTCCACATTATTCCTATAATTCCAGAACTGCACACAATGCTCCCAAATGTGGCCCAACTACACTTTTATACAGCTGCAACGTGACTTGCCAACTTTTATATTTAATGCTCTGACCGATGAAGGCAAAAATGCTGTACACCTTCTTTATCACCTCATCTGTTTGTGTTGCCACTTTCAGGGAGCTATGGACTTGCAGCCAAGATCCCTTTGTATATCAATGCTCCTGCCATTCATTATACACTTTCTTCTTGCATTTGACCTCACAAAACACATAGCCTCACACTTTTCCGGTTAAACTCCATCTGCTGTTTCTCTGCCCAACTTTCCAACTAATCTATATTCTACTATATGTTTTGACAACCTTCCTCACCTATTCTCAAGTCCACAAATTTTCATGTCATCTTCAAACTTACTCGTCAGACCTCATATATTTCCATCCAAATTATTTATAAATTACAAACAACAGAGGTCCCAGCACTGATCCTTGCACAACACCACAAGTCATAGACCTCTGGTCAAAAAAACCTTTTATCTTCTATGACCAAGCCAATTTTATATCCAACTTACCAATTTACTATGGATCCTGTGTGACTTAATCTTCTGGATGAGCCTACCATGATGGACCTTGTCAAATGCTTCAGTAAAGTCCACGCAGACAACATTAATTGCCCTACCTTCATCAATCATCTCTGTCACTCGTGTGTCAATTTTATGTGACAAAATCCCTCCTATACAGAGCCATGCTGACTATCCCCAATAAGTCCATTTTTTTTAAAATGCAAGTAAATCATGTCCCTAAGAATCTTCTCCAATAATTTCCCTACGGCCACTCTATAATTTCCTGGATTACCCTGCACCCCTTCTCAAACAAAGGAACAACATTGGCTACTCTCCATTCTTTTGAGACCTTGCCTGTAGCTAAGGAGAATACAAAGATTTCTGTCAAGGCTCCAGCAATCTCATCCCTTGCCTCCCTCCATATCCTGAGATAGATCCCATTGGGTTAGGTCCTGGTGACTTATCAAATGTTTTTCAAGACACCAGCAACTCCTCCTTTAAAATACTGACGTGCCCTGGAACATACCTCTCCCTAATCTTATCACCATCCACGTTCTTCTCCTTGGTGAATACCAATGTGCAGTACTCAATAAAGCCCTCACCTGTATCCTCTGGCTCCACACATAAATTCCCTCCTTTGTCTTTGAGTGGATCTACCCTTTCCCTCATTACAGTCTTGCTCTTAATATACCTACAAAATCATAATGTTATAGTCCAACAGGTTTATTTGAAACCACAAGCTTTCAGAGCCTTCGCTCCTTCCTCAGGAAGTTTACAGTTTCAAATAAACCTATTGGACTATAATCTGGTGTCGTATGATTTTTGTTTTTGTCCATCCCAGTCCAACACCGAGCACTTCCACATCAAACCTACAAAATGCCTTAGGATTCTCCTTAACTCAGTAGTGGGCGGCACGGTGGCACAGTGGTTAGCACTGTTGTCTCACAGCGCCAGAGACCCGGGTTCAATTCCCGCCTCAGGCGACTGACTGTGTGGAGTTTGCACGTTCTCCCCGTGTCTGCGTGGGTTTCCTCCGGGTGCTCCGGTTTCCTCCCACAGTCCAAAGATGTGCAGGTTAGGTGAATTGGCCATGCTAAATTGCCCGTAGTGTTAGGTAAGGGGTAAATGTAGGGGTATGGGTGGGTTGCGCTTCGGCGGGTCGGTGTGGACTTGTTGGGCCGAAGGGCCTGTTTCCACATTGTAATGTAATCTAATCTTAATCCTACTTGCCAAGTACATTTCCTTGTTAACCGTCCTAACTCCCTCTTTAAATGCTTTATCATGAGCAGGCACTTAAATCATCATTTAATTAATGACCATTTAACGATTACTTGCTACCCCACCAGTGGGAGGTGGTCAGGGTTAGGGCTGGTTAGCCTATACGAAGTTTGCAACTTGGGATGACTGAGTTGGAGAGCACCACGCTCAGAGGTTTCCTTTCCCCACAATTTCTGCCACCTGGCCCCATTCCCTCAAAGGAGAAAGTGGGGTCTGCAGATGCTGGAGATCAGAGCTGAAAATGTGTTGCTGAAAAAGCGCAGCAGGTCAGGCAGCATCCAGGGAACAGGAGAATCGACATTTCGGGCATAAGTCCTGAAGAATTTTCAGCCCATTCCCTCAAAGCCCTCCCTCCACCCTGGCGTCTCCTGCTCCGGCCTCATCCAATAATCCCCCATTACCAAACTTCTGCACTGACCCAACCTCTTCGTTGCTGGAACTGGATGCAATCTCAACGGTAGCGACACGTTTGAGACTAGAGAACTGCTAGCCGACTAGATGGCCAGTAGCTCTCTGAAGCCAGATTTACTCCCCAGCTGTGGAGTCCCATCTCCAGGTAATTAACACTCCACAAAACGTGAAGTGACTGCAGGGCAGCTGTCAGAACAAAACAACTTTTCACTGGCAGAACTAGAGTCATCACCATCTGTAAAGTCTTGCCACAGAGGTAACAATGTGGGAGCAAAAGAGACATTGCAAATGATTCATGGGCTTCAGTCAGATTGATAGGAATGGAGCAGGTGAGAGCATCCCACCCAGTTGGGTGACATTGGAGAAGCCTTGTAGAAGGATCATGTTATCAGCCATGTCAAAGTCTGTACACACATCAAGAAGGACAAGGGAGAAAGGTTGACCTTTGTCTCAGTCATTTGGGATGAATGAAGTATTAAATAATATTTGATGTACATAGGATTACAATAAGACTTGGAAAAAGGAGGCCATTCAGTCCAATGATTCTGCTCCACTATTCAATAAGATCATGGCTGATCAGATAATCCTCAACTTCACTTTCCTGCCTGTTCCTCATAATCACTGGATTCCCTTACTGATTAAAATTCTGTCTTTCTATCTCAGCCTTCAACATTCTTGATGACTCAGACTCTACAGCCCTCTGTGGTAAAGAATTCCACAAATTCATTCCCCTCAGAGAAGAAATTTCTCCTCAACTCTGTCTTAAATTTGCAATCCCTTAATCTGAGATTAGCAGCTCTGGTTGCAGATTCTCCCACAAGGGAAAGAAGCTCTCCACATCCACCCTATCAAGTCATTTAAGAATCCTATTTGCTTCAATAAGTCATATGTCATTCTTCTATATTGCGACAAGTACAGACCCATTGTACACAACTCTCCTCATAAAGACAATCCCTCCATACCTGGTATCAACCTAGTGAACCTTCTCTGGACTTTTCCAATGCCAGTATATCTTTCCTTACATAAGAAGTCCAAAACTATTCACAATATTCCAGCTGTGACTATTGCCCTAGTGTAGTTTTAGTAAAATCTCCCTACTTTTACACTCTATTCCCTTTCGAATAAAGGCCAACATTCCATTTGTTTTTCCTTTAATTACTGAACTTGGATGGTAATATTTTGTGATTGATGGATGAGGACTTGTGTACTTGCAGGGTTACATTGTACTTTGCTCAAAAACTGCATGCATCCATGTAGAACTCTGAGCTCAAAAACTGCATGAATTCATGTAAAACTCCGTTACCTAACTTTTTAGATTAGAATCAATCTAAATATCATGGCATAGACAGAGAACACAGGGGCAAATACCTTCAACATATTGTCTAGCTATCACCATTGTTAACACCAGGTTATAGTCCAACAGGTTTAATTGGAAGCACACTAGCTTTCGGAGCGACGCTCCTTCATCAGGTGATTGTGGAGGGCTCAATCGTAACACAGAATTTATAGCAAAAATTTGGTACATTGGGGAAACTGAGCAAAGGCTACAACAACGGATGAATGGGCACCGCACAACAATCAACAGACAGGAGGGTTCCCTCCTAGTTGGGGAACACTTCAGTGGTCCAGGACATTCAGCCTCGGACCTTCGGGTGACCATCCTCCAAGGTGGACTTCGGGACAGGCAGCAGAGGAAAGTGGCTGAGCAGAGGCTGATAGCTAAGTTCGGTACCCATAGGGAGGGCCTCAACCGGGACCTTGGGTTCATGTCACATTACAGGTGATCACCATTGCACTACACACACACAC
>NC_057720.1:42013019-42032775 GCF_004010195.1 Chiloscyllium plagiosum | reverse complement strand
CCGGTATTGGACTGGGGTGTACAAAGTTAAAAATCACACAACACCAGGTTATAGTCCAACAGGTTTAATTGGAAGCACACTAGTTTTCGGATCGACGCTCCTTCATCAGGTGATTGTGGGGGGCTCGATCGTAACACAGAATTTATAGCAAACGTTTGCAGTGTGATGTAACTGAAATTATACATTGAAGAACTGACTGTCTGTTCAATGTATAATTCTTCAATGTATAATTTCAGTTACATCACACTGCAAATTTTTGCTATAAATTCTGTGTTACGATCGAGCCCTCCACAATCACCTGATGAAGGAGCGTCGCTCCGAAAGCTAGTGTGCTTCCAATTAAACCTGTTGGACTATAACCTGGTGTTGTGTGATTTTTAACTTTGTACACCCCAGTCCAACACCGGCATCTCCGAATCACCATTGTTAACAGCTAACCCGAGAGTGCAACATTTTTAAAAAAAAAGGTTTTGTGATTTACACATGAAAGAAGTGAAACTATCATGGTATTCTAACAGATGAAAGGCTTAACAGACAATCAATTTTTCAATGTATAATTTCAGTTATATCACACTGTAAATTTTTGCTATAAATTCTGTGTTAGGATTGAGCCCTTCACTATCACCTGATGAAGGAGCGTCACTCCGAAAGCTAGTGTGCTTCCAATTAAACCTATTGGACTATAACCTGGTGTTGTGTGATTTTTGACTTGTGTAAAGCAATTGAACATCTGACAGCACTATTTCTGAGGAAGAGGACACAAAAGATAAGCTGTTGTAAAGAGTTGTGTGGTATTCAGAGAGGAAACCACCTTTTAAACATAAAATCCCTACAGTATGGAAGCAGGCCATTCAGCCCATCAAGTGCACACCAACCCTCCAAACAGCATCCCAACCAGAGCCAGGCCCTACCCTACTTCTGTATTCCCCATTGCTAATCCACCTAACCTACACATCCCTGGACACTACGGCAATTTATGCTGGCCAATCCCTATAACCTACGCATGTCTGGACTGTGGGAGGAAACCAGAGCACCCAGAAAAAACCCACATAGACACAGGGAGAATGTGCAAACTCCACACAGACAGTTGTCCCAGGCTGAAATCAAACCCAGGTCTCTGGCACTGAGGCAGCAATGCTAACCACTGAGCCACCATAACATATCCTGTGAGCTGCTTCAAGACCAGTCAAAATGAAGCTTGACCTGATCCATTATTTGCACTATACCACGGTGCTCCACACTAGCATCTAAAACTGGCCTGTTTGTGACACTTGCCAACTTCTTAAGTCAACATAATAGAGTAAACGTGTTGTATATTTTCTCCAACTTCATCAATGAGATCAAATCGATGTTTAATTACAGGGATGGTCATAAAGAGTGTAAATGTTATCAGTTTGCACAGTGCTTGTTTAAATTGTGGTTTTGTTTAACATAATGCTTTCAGCTGTGATGTTCCCTCAATATCTCATTAACTTTGTGATAATAAATCGATGGCAGATGTGTTCTGTGCTGCGTCAAAGTTTATTTAACCGGATATGGTTAACTTGCAAAGGGTTTTATGATGTACAGGTTGGCGCAATGTTAGTTGGTTTGTGTTGGGTTATACTGGCTGAATTTGAAGATTCTAACACAATTAAAATGCAAAACTGAGTAATAAGTAACAACAAAACGAAAAGAGAATTCTTCTTCATTTCAGCAGGAGAAAATTCAATTCCCACCTCAGCAAAGAACTGAAGCGATTGAATGGTGGGAGCTATGGGGGTGGAGAGATGTCCACTATTTGGAAAACAGGGTGGCAACCCCACTGCATCCATGTTTGGGAGACTTTATGAGAATTAAATCCAATCAGGCACCTAGGTGCCCCTCATCAGGCTTCCTGGCTCCTGTGAAGGGAACTTGCCTCACCTCACTCCCCAGGTATACCCTGGTGTGGGGCAGATACAATGCCTCAGGGAGCTACTGGCCAAGTAGAGGTCAGCAGCTCTCCAATACAAACTGCACTACTGAAGAGTAGGTTACACCAGGAATCATCGCTGCAGCTCAGAACACAGAGAGGTGGCTCATTTCGCTGGAGACAGGAAGACTTCAGCAAGGAGCTCAATTAGGTTATCTTTCTCCAGATTCTTCTATTCCCCCCAATAGAATATAAGAACATAAGAAACAGGAGCAGGAGTAGGCCATCTGGCCAATTGAGCCTGCTACACCATTCAATAAAATCATGGCTGATCTTTTCATAGACTCAGTCAGTTTAACTGCATGCTCACCATAACCCTTAATTCCTTTATGGTTCAAAAATCTATCTATCTTTGCCTTAAACATTCAATGAGGTAGTCTCAACTGTTTCACTGGGCATGGAATTCCACAGATTCACAATCCTTTGGGTGAAGTTCTTCCTCACCTCAGTCCTAAATCTGCTGCCCCTTATTTTGAGGCTACACCCCCTAGTTCTCATTTCACCCACCAGTGGAAACAACCTCCCTGCTTCCATCTTATCTCTTCCATTCATAATTTTATATATTTCTATAAGATACCCTCATTCTTCTAATTCCAATGAGTCGAGTCCTAGAATCTCCTCATAAGCGAACTCTCTCAATTTCGGAATCAACCTAATGGCCCTCCTCTGCATCCCTCCAGTGCCAGTACATCCTTTCTCAAGTAAGGAAACCAAAACTGTACTCCAGGTGTGGCCTCACCAGCACAGCATAACCTCCGTATTTTTAAACTGCATTCCTCTAGCAATGAAGGACAATATTCTATTCTATGATTTGCCTTCTTAATTACCTGCGGCATCTGCAAACCAGCTTTTTGTTATTCAATCACAAGGACACCCTGGTCCCTCTGCACAGCAGAAGCTGTAATTTTTCACCATTTAAATAATTGTGCATTTTGTTGTTATTCTTACCAAAATGGATTACCTCACATTTACTAACATTGTACTCCATCTGCCAGTCCTTTGCCCACTCACTTAACCTGTCTATATCCCTCTGCGGACTTTGAGTCCTCTGCACACTTTGCTTTACCACTCATTTTACTATCATCAGTGACCTTTGACACACACTTTGTCCTCAACTCTAAATCATCAACATAAAATGTAAACAATTGCAGTCTCACATTGATCCCTGGGGCACTCCTCTAACCACTGATCAGCAACTGGAAAAACAGCCATTTATCTCCACTCTGCTTTCTGTTAGTTAACTAATCTTCTATTCATGCTATCACATTACCCGTAACACTGTGTACATTTATCTTATGCAGCAGCCTTTTGTTCAGCATCTTATTGAATGCATTCTGGAAATCCAGATATACCACATCTACCTGTTCCCCATTGTCCACTGCACTCTTAATGTCCTCAGAGAATTCCAGTTAATTAGTCAAACATGACCTGCCCATGCTGCACCTTCTATCCAGATGTCTTGCTATTTCTTTTAGTGATAGACTCAGGCATATCCCCACCTACAGTAGTTAGCTAATGGGCCTATTGTTACCTGCTTTTTGCCTACCTCCTTTTTTAAATAGGTATCGCATTTGCTGTTTTCCAATCTGCCAAAACTATCCCAGAGTCTACCAATTTTGATAAATTACCACAAGCCCATTTGCTATTTCTCCTGCCATCTCTTTTAGTACCTTGGACACATTCCATCAGGACCAGGAAACTTGTCTACCTTTAGCCCCATTAGCTTGTCCAACACACTACCTTTTTGGTGATAATGATTGTTTCGAGGTTCTCATCTGTTATAGCCTCCTTGTCGTCAACTATTGGCATGTTATTTGTGTCTTCCACTGTGAAGACCGATACAAAATACCTGTTCAACCCCTTGGCCATTTCCTCATTTTTCATTATTAAATCCCCCTTCTCATCCATTAAAGAACCAATGTTTAACTTAACCACATTAATTTTATATATTTGTAGAAACCTTTGCTATCTGTTTTTATATTCTGTGATCGTTTACACTCAATTCTTTTTACTTTCTTTATAGCTTTTATCATGGTTTTCTGTTGACCTTTAAAGATTTCCTAATCCCCTAGCTTCCCACTACTCTTCACAACTTTGTATGCATTTGCTTTCAATTTGATTCCCTCCTTTATTTCCTTAGTTATCCATGACTAATTATCCATTTTTCTACAGTCCTTCCTTTTTCACTGGTATATACTTTTACTGAGCACTGTGAAAAATTGCTTAGAAAGTCCTCCACTGTTTCTCATCATGTAATCTTTGTTCTCTGTCTACCTTAGCCAACTCCTCTCTCATCCCCTTGTAGTCTCCTTTGTTTAAGCACAAGACATTGGTATTAGATTTTACCTTCACATCCTCCATCTGTACTTTAAATTCAACCATACTGTGATCACTCCTTCTGAGAGGATCCCTAACTATGAGATCATAATTATTCCGGTCTCATTACACAGGACAAGATCTGGTATAGCTTGCTCCATTATGTGCTGTTCAAGGAAATGACCACTGATACATTCTACGAAGTCCTCCTCAAGGCTGCTTTGACTGATATGGTTTGACCAATCAATATGTAGATTAAAATTCCCCATGATAATTGCCTTACCATTTCCATGTGCTTGAGTTATTTTTTTGTTTGAGGAGAAAGTGAGGACTGCAGATGCTGGAGATCAGAGCTGAAAATGTGTTGCTGGAAAAGCGCAGGTCAGGCAGCATCCAAGGAGCAGGAGAATTGACGTTTCGGGCATGAGCCCTTCTTCAGGAAGGCTTATTTTTTTGTTTATTGACTGCCCTACCATGATGTTGTTATTTGGTAGCCTGTAGACCAAGCCTATCAGTGACCTTTTCCCCTTACTATTTATAATTTCCACCCAGATTTATTCAACATTTTTCTCCTGGGAACCTAAATATTATCTCTCACTACCAATTGATATCACCTTTAAATACCAGAGCTACACCACCTCCCTTTTCTTTCTGTCTGTCCCTCTGAATAGCCTGATACCCCTGGATATTTAATTCCAAGTTATGACCATCTGCAACCATGTCTCTGTCATGGTCACTTAATCATACCCATTCACAATGACTTGTGCTGTCAAGTAATTTATCTTGTTTTGAATGCTACAAGCATCCGAATACCTCCAACAGAAGAACCTTCATTTTCAAACACTCTTACTTGTTCTGTCACTACCTGATTTCCACTCATCTTAGTGCTACATGCTCAGCTGCTTCTTGCTTTCTATTTGTTGTCTTGATTCTCTTTTTTCTTAAGTGCTCACCCACTCCTGCTAACTCAGAGCCTCCCCTTAGGTTCCCATTCACTTAGACATCTGCTTTGTGTCCAAGAAGAAAGTTACCACCCATTAGGTCCCAGGCCACATGACATGGCTTCTGCCCACTGCAGATTCAATACCAGCAACAGTACGATGTGGCCCTCGTTGACTTCATATAGACCTTCAGCAGGAAGAATTTGATCCTTCTTATGCTGGACTAAATTGGGGAATGTAGGAGCGTGGAAAATCCTCACCCTGTATTTTTGTTGTGTGATTGTATAGCTTGACCTTGTTCTTCAAAACAGCCCACAGGGTGGGGGTATTCAAATTCAGCCCATTCAGTCAGATCTCCATCAATGATGCTGTGCCAAAATTACCTGGGCTTCTCCAGAGACCCGCAATTGGGTTAAGTGCAGGATTAGCACAAAAGTCTTAATGAGGTGGGAGGAGGCATCAGATTTTCTCACCTCACATACTAGTTTCTTGGGCGATCAAACAAAAAGGTACCTACAGCACTAGATAATGGTGCTTGCTTGCTTCCATTGGGCAAAGGGTCACCTGAGATTACAGAGCAGCCCAAAGAATATTTACAAAAGATAAGACCATTGAACATTTTTTAAGGTTTTTTAAGACAGGTATAGGATTTCAAACTCAACTCAGAATTGCCCCACTACCACATTCAACTGAAGTGAGTAGTTGCTGAGGTTAAGGAAGTTGGAATAGTGGCATGTAAATGCTGGTGGGAATAAAATGGGAAAACCCGAATCTTATTGAAATTGAGGGTATGGAGAAAATTTAGTTTCTTCAGGTTTGACATCAGATACAGCAACAGACTTGTGACAGGGTAGAAATTGACTGTCATCAGCCAATCATGTGTTTGCAAGTGATCTCGCCAAGGTGCAGCACGTAGAAAATAAAAGGTACAAAATTCACACACACATAGTGGGAGGAATTACTGTTGGAAACATGGCCACTGCAGTTGTTTAAATAAAAGTGAAACAACAACAATGATGCCACAGAGATAAACCACAAGAGACATGCATTACTGCAAAATAACAAAAGCTTTAGGATTAAATGCAACATAGATGTTAATGAGAATAGCGACCAACTAAGCTTTAGTTGCAGTTGCACAGAATATTACCATGTGAAGTTGACCATAATTCTAGTGCAATATCTGAATTGATTCTTTCACTTTATTTTTCTTTTCTCAAGTCTGTTCCAAGTCATATACCAACTGCAAAGTATGCAACCTCCTCCCTGCTCTCCACCAATATTAGTCTAGTGAGTCACGGGATATTTTACAATCTTACAGCAAATAAATATTTGTGGCTACAATATGAAATTATAGCAATATTGCCCTTTCAACATATTTTTGCAAAGTTTTCTGTGTTATTCCACACATTTAATGGAACATTTTTTAAAGGCACGTGAGGAGAATATTTGCAGTCAGTTTGGATTGTGTGCACTTTCAATACGAAGTCAGTATATAATAACAAAGTAACATTTCAAAGTTTGATTAAAATCTGGTAAGTCATTTATGTTAGAGTTTATATTGAAATTAACTGCAAGCACCAGAAACCTATTTCGTGCTTTAATGACTCTTTCACATATGTTGCCTGGGTTAATGCTTTAAAATTTTACACCGCAGATAGTCATGATTTGGTGGTGCTTGTGTTGGACTGGGGTGTACAAAGTTAAAAGTACCAAGTCATAGTCCAATAGTTTTATTTGGAAGCACTAGCTTTCGGAGCCCTGCTCCTTCATCAGGTGGTTGTGGAGTATAAGATTGGAAGACTCGGAATTTATAGCAAAAGTTTATAGTGTGATACAACTGGAATTATATACTCTCACAGACTTATACCCCTTTACACTCACACACATTCACATACACACACTCTCACAGACACACATACCCCTGCACCTGCGCACACACATACCCATATGCACACACACACACACACACTGAAACCAACATGGTCATTCTAAAAGATTAGAGACTTATTAAACAATCCAGGTCTTTTTCAATATATAATTTCAGTTACATCTCACTGTAAACATTTGCTACAAATTTTGTGTCTTACGATCTTATACTCCACAACCACCTGACGAAGGAGCAGCACTCTGAAAGCTAGTGCTTCCAAATAAACCTGCTGGACTATATTCTGGATCAGTGGTGCTGGAAGAGCACAGCAATTCAGGCAGCATCCGAGGACAGGCAAATCGATTTTACCTGTCCTCGGATGCTGCCTGAATTGCTGTGCTCTTCCAGCACCACTGATCCAGAATCTGGTTTCCAGCATCTGCAGTCATTGTTTTTACCTGCTGGACTATAACCTGGTGTTGTGCGATTTTTAACTTTGCACACTGCAAGGAATTTAGAAAAGAGCCATTTAAAAAAATTAAGTTGAAAGTTTAAACATGAAGGTTCATCCATCAGTATCCCTCATTTTTCAATATACAACTTATATTTCAGGACAAATGATGGTGTCAGGGGAGAACTATTCCATTGATAATCCATTTCTCATGGTGCCAGAGATCTTACCTAAATACATAACTCAATTACCTTAGCCTTAAAGAACAGAACTGAAATAATTGCAGGGAGACCGGGTCCTCTCCAAGTGACCCTTCATTTACTAGTGCACGACACACTAGCTACGGCCAGCCAGCTTGGAGTCAGTCCTCCTGAACTGAGGAGATTCTGATTTCCTGGGTTCTTTTTTTTTCCTTCTTTTGGAGATTTTAAATCCCCTGATTATATTTTTTTTCCCCCAGAGTCAGTCCCCTGGGCTGAGGAGACTCTAACTCCCCTTTTATATACTTTTTTCTTTTTCCCACACTACCGCCAAACAATGGTTGTGCTTATTTTGCCCCAGCACCCATGTCACATGTGTGCAGGTGTAGGACACAGTGAAAAAAAGAGTGCAGAAAACTTTACTCATAATCTCCTGATTTATTTTTCAGCCAGTGCAGCGTCAGTCCTCCTGAGGAGATTCTGTACTCCTGGTTTTTTTTTATTTATCCCCACACTACTGCCGAACAGCGGTCGTGCTTATTTTTCCCCAGCACCCATGTTGTGTGTGTGCAGGTGTAGGACACAGTGAAAAAAAGAGTGCAGAAAACTTTATTCATAATCTCCTGGGTTTTTTTCCTTATAAACCCCTACACTACGGCCAAACAGCAGTAGTGCTTATTTTCTCCTGGTTATATCGGTCAGCCAAAGCTTTCCTAATTGACCCAGGTTAACAATCCCAAACAAGAACCTTGTAGTCAACAAGATCCACCTGGTGCCAATCACTACAAGAACCGTGGCAGCCATAAGTGTTTTATTTATGACTAATTTGTAACTAATGATTCTAATCAACTTATAATACTATTCCTAACCTGCAATCAGGCATTTTGTCTGCCATATTTTTCTTTTGAAAATTACAAAGATTTTTCTGATTCAATCAGGAAAATAATTTACAGAAAATATAAACCTCTAGTATCTCTCATCAGACATACTTGCACTTTCATATTTTGTTCTAAATTTTCTGTTTTGGCAAGTTCGAAGTGTGAACTGTGGCTGTGGTGGTATAATGGTAATATCATTGTACTACTAATCTAGATTAGTAGTACAATGATATTACCGCGAATATTCCGTGGTTTATGAATCTCACCATAGCAGATGGTGAAATTTGAATTTGATAAAAAGATATGAAATTAAAAGCTAGCCTAATGTAACAATTGGTGACTATCATAAAAACCCAACTGGTTCATTAACATGCTTTACAGATCGAAGTATGTCATCCTTACTTGGTCTAGCCTACATGGGATCCAGGCTCTCAGCAATGACTCTAAATTGCCCCCTGGGGAATTAAGAATGGGCAATGAATGCTAGCTTAGACAGCGATAACCACATTCCACGAGCAAATGGAAAAAATCCTCAGGCTGCAGCATCATTCCAGCTTCCCGGAGAGAAAAGCATCTCCAAACTCTGAGTTGCCATCAGTTCCTGGGAATCTTCCATCTTCCATTTTATTGCAATTAAAATAAAAGGAACTCATTGACTTTGATGTAACTAAATACTGACACTATCTGCAAATGGCCACTTCAAGTTATAAGCTCCGTGTTTTACCTCCACTTCATTCCCTTCAGTTTTCTTTATGGTTGCTTTTCCTTTTACTCTTTAACCTTTATCTCATTCATTGTAACCACAAAATTGACAGTGTCTTTATTTACTGTAAATTCCTAAACACACAATTTGAGGGCGGTCTCCCATAGTGGTCAACATTATCGATTTGCCTCTCATATCTGGCACTTTCCTCAACTCCGGAGAAAACATGATTATTATTTTCCTTCTCAGAAAAACTTTCGTTATAACTACCTCATAATCTTCCCTCTCCTTACAGCCCGAAAGTGCATTAATGTCCCACAAATATATTCCAAACTTGCTTTGAGCTGATATTGCAAACGTTTCAATGATAACAAACTAAAAGGAAATAACAGAACTTAGAAATTATAGGAGGTAGAAAGAACATGCAAGTGGATAGTAGATAAAATGCAGCATAGCTTACATTTAAATGCCAAACACAGGAGGTAAAAGTAGATAACAAATCCATAAATGGAAACAGCAATGATTGAACCTGAGATACCTTAACTGCACAGCTTACTTGACAGGTCCAATCAAATGTTACCACAATCAACAGAGCCTACAGAATATTGAATAAAAACAAAAATACCTTGGATATTCATTCTGAATGATGAACAACATCCCTAAATGATAAAATATAAATCAAATGTTAATGATAAAACTGTGGATTGATTTGGTTGTACTGTGCTGCGAGCATTACATTCAATATGGTTGCTAAGAAACAAGAGAGACAGTGTTGGAGACGGTGCAATGGGGAGCCATGAACCAAAGTCTTAGTATCAGTGACCTGAATTATGAGGAATGACTGCAAAAACTTGGGTGTTTCACCCTGAATAGGAAATGTCTGAGGTGACCTTTTAAATGCTGGCAGATTGTTAACAAGTTTGGAAAATTTTGCCATGGAATATTAAAGATGAGCATTCTAATCTGTAATTCTTACATGTTATTGTGAAAAATACATGCTATACAGTACTTCAATTTAGTCTGAAATACTTAGAATGTCTTGAAAGAATTCTGTATTCAATCTCTTTTTCATCAGTGTATCTTCTGCCTAGTTACAGATTTACTCACAATTATGAAACTGCACCACTTAAAGTCACATATGATATCCTATACAGGTGTGACCATATCCTATTATTGTTAAATCATCCACCTTGACTGCTCTAGTGTTTACTTGTGTGCTTTAGTATGCTCTTCAGTCCACGTGCTCTTATTCTGCTATGATCTGATTAAATTGACGCTAAAGGCTTCTCCTCTTCTGGACATACCTGGGCAATTTTCCACATTGTCAGGTAGATGCCAGTAATGTAGCTGTACTCACACAGCTTGTCTAGGGATGCGGCAGTACTGGAGCACGTCTTCAGAACTATTGTCAGGCCCTAAAACCTTTTCAGATTCAGCCATTTCTTCATGGAGCAAATAAAATTGGCAGCAGACTGGCAACTGCCTCCTGGGGACCTCTGGAAGAGTCCAAGATGGATCAATCACTCAACACTTCTGCATGAGGATTGTAGAGAATGCTTCAGCATTATTTTTTGCACTGATGTGCTGGGCTCCCCCACTATTGAGAATGGGGATGTTTGTGGAGCCTCCTCCACCAGTGAGTTATTTAATTGTCTACCATGATTAATGGTTAGATGTTCTGCCAACGCAGTCCTCTACCAGCTTTAACTGATCTAAAGTGTCCGCATGATAACCCCAGATATCCCATTACCTCGGTTTCAACTGGTCACCTGAATTCACTTGGGATAACATTTTAATATTCTTATACATGTTTCCAAATCAATTTCCATCCTCCCCTCACTACTTTTCACTCCCTCTGAGGGAGCAAGTTAGTTTTGATATGATTATAAAATGTTTCTAATGAAATGCACAATGCAAACTGTATTTCAATCAGCTATGACAGTAAAATTCATAAATTGATGAGACCAGGGATTTGAATTAATGAGCATTACCATTTCCATCTCATTAAAGATATATTTTTAATTGATAATGAGAACCTGTGATTTGGAGCTGTAGTGTATCATTCAGCAGAACTGCATTTGCCTCTGCCTTTACAGTACTTCATTTGTTAAGTAAATTTCATTTCATAAATTTCACTCCGTATACTAGGCTTACTAATGAATGCACTACTTAACTGTTGTGGTACCTCTTATGCATCAATATATCTTGTCTCAAAGTTTCTCAGTATGAAAAGTTGCTGCATAATATTTAGTTGCTTTCTACTGGTTGTGCAAATCATAACAAATGTAACGCAATCAAATTGAAACATTAACTCTTATTCTCTTCAGCAATGTTATCTGACCTACAATGTATTTCCTATATGTTGTCCTGACTTTGCTGAATCCCTGCAGGCTAGACTTCGACTTTGTATCTCTCAGGAGAAACGTAGTGAGCCGCTGATTCATTATTGCTAAGTTTACACTGTCACACAAAGTCACAATCTACTCTGTGACTCAGTCTTTGCTTTATAGATTAAATGTCACTGTAGTGAGAATCAAAGTGTGTGAATAAAAGATTGAAAATGTAACATAAAAAGAAAAAAAAGTCTTTAAATAAAATAACCAATGCTTCCAATCTTCAATGAGTTGATTTATTACTAGATCTGTTGAAAGAAACAAAATGACTTATACCGGGTCCAGAGAATAAATGTTATGCTTCCTATGAAAAATAACACATTTTTATAATAATTTGAGCTATTTTATGATATTTTTCTTAAAGTTACTTCATCAAGTTCACAGATTAATCAGGATGGTTGAAAAACCTTGTTCCATGTATTATAATTCTTTTGCAAATGGGATACAATGGAACACCGCAACCTGTAAATTCCTCTCCAAGCCAGTTACAATGCTGACTTGGAAAACAATCACCATTCCTTCAGTCAAAATACTGAAACTTCCTCCCCCTAAGGCATTGTCGGTCCATAATGTGTATGGACTGCATCAGTTCAAGAAGGCAGCTTACCACTATTACCTTCTCAAGGGCAACTAGGGATGGGCAATAAATGTTGGCCCAGCCAGTGATATCCACATTCCATGAATGAATAATTTTTAAAAATGCATTTCAGATGGGATGGATTATAAAGAGTTTTTCAATAAACTCAATTTCTTGAGCAATCCACTCCACTATTTTATGCAGAAAACCTGTGAATGTGCAATTCAAGCCTCATGACAAATCAGCAATTCAATCAGTGTGTCTCAGGTTAAACATAACAAACCCTAAAAAGATATTATTTTCCTTATTGCAAGCCTATTTTGATTCAACATCATTCTTGTTCCTCAATCCCTGATCAGTAAGGCAACATCAAATTCAATTAGGTCTCCCTATTTAAGTACCCATATGCAATCATTACCTAAATCCATTAGATCACACATAATAATTTCAATCTTGTAAGACTATGTTTTATTGGAATGATATTATCCAGCACCTTAGCATGACAACTTGTTTTATTGGTGCTTGATGAAGTACAGGAAAATATTCAATAGTGATAAAAAAAAACTTTTTTTGCTTTTAAATCAAAGCTTCTTTGAGCAGGTGTTAGATGTGATTGAGTATACTAGATTAGATTACCTACATGTGGAAACAGGCCCTTCAGCCCAACAAGTCCACACTGACCCTCCAAAGAGTAACCCACCCAGACCCATTCCCCTAACACTATGGGCAATTTAGCACAGCCAATTCACCTGGTCTGCACATCTTTTGGATTGTGGGAGGAAACGAGAGCAAACCCATGCAGACATGGGGAGAACGTAAAAAACTCCACACAGACAGTTGCCCGAGGTTGGAAACAAACCCAGGTCCTCGGTGTTGTGAGGCTGCAGTGCTAACCACTGAGCCACCAAAGCTCTTCAAATAGCACAAATGAAATAGTAGTTCAGACTCATTTCATCCACTCAATATATTAAAACAGTATCTGTCAGTGATTTACTACAATTTAATCAATCACCAAATTCCAAAACTAAAGCCATGTTGTTCATTTTTACTGTATATACAGTTAGCTTTACTGTTTCAAGTCAAGCCACAGACGCATATCAGCTAAAAAATAGATGCTGAGTCAATGGAGAAATAGATAGGATGTCTTAAACCTCGGCCACATAGGAGGATTTAGGAAGGATCATAACAGAGAAGAGAAAGCTGGAGAGCCTGAGGAGTTTTGGGTGAACACTTCTGATGAGTAGGATGAAATAGTTGAATGCGAATCCACCAATGGTAGAGCAAGAGGGGAAAAATAAGCTCTTATCCACTCTAGTCCCATTGTTAAGCACTTGACCTGTAGTCTTGTATGCCATTTACTTCAAGTGATCATCTAAATACTTCTTAACTGTTGTGATGGTCGCTGTATAGAAGTTGAGAGGTTATGTTACAGTTATACAGGACATTGGTAAGGCTGCATTTGGAGTATTCTGTGTTCAGTTTTGGTCACCTTGTTATAGGAAGGATGTTATTAAACTGGAAAGAGTGAAGAACAAGTTTACAAGAATGTTGCCTAGACTCAATGGTCTGAGTTATATGGGAAGATTGGACACGCTAGGACATTTTTCTTCAGAGCATAGGAGACTGAGGGGGGACCTTATTGAGATGTATAAGATCATGAGAAGCATGGATAGGGTGAATGCACTCAAGCCTTTTTCCCAGAGTTGTGGAATCGAGGACTAGAGGGCATCAGTTTAAGGTTGGAGGGGAAAGAATAAAAGGAAACACGAGAGGCAATGTTTTTACACAAAGGGTGGTACATATATGGAATGAACTGCCAGCAGAAGCTGTTGAGGTGGATACATTAACAACATTTAAAAAGCATTTGGACAAATACATGGATAGGAAAGGTCAAATGCAGGGAAATGGGGCGAGCGTGCACAGACATTTTGGTCAGTGTGGACCAAAGAGCCTGTCTCTGTGCTGTAGGACTATGACTCTATGACTCTGCCACTACTGCCCTTTCGGGCAGTGGATTCCAATACCAGTACCCTCTGGGTGAAAGATATCTCCCTTCAATCCCATCTAAACCTCCTGCCCTTAATCTTAAAACAATGACCCTCGGTTATTTACCACTCTTTGACGCAGGATAGATGCATCCAGCCAAGATTTGCAGTCTTACAGGGCACCACAGGTAAATACTTATAATATGATGCTCACCAGAGAGATACATCAATGGTGGATGTTATTGAAAAGCGCTTTGCAGTGTTGATTGGCAATTAGAATACTTTAGTCTTGACACAATGCTGATTGGTCTGTTCAATAATTATTTTATGCTTTCAATCTGACAATTACTTTATAGTTGAGTGACTTGCCAGGCCACTTTAAAGAACATTTAGAAAAGAACCAATAAAACATTTTGTAAGACAGATTACAGGTACTCCTTGAAGGACAGTGGTGAACAATTGCTTTCAATGATTATTTATCCTGGTTCCAACCAATAAATTATCAGAGTTGTCGAAGGTTATTTAAGTCAATTCTGCAACTCTCGATAATGAGTTTCTGGGCTGCCACTCTGATAGAATCAATACTGCTACAGTGTTACACCTACGTTTTGCATGGATGTGCACTGCCACAAATCACCTTTTAATCAACAGCAGATTATTTCATGATAAGTGATCAGCAATAGCAACATAATCACTAATCCACTTGGAAGCGTGACCTTGAATTTCAAGGACTGAAACAAGCTAACAGACTGCATTAGCACGTTGGAAACAGCTGCAATCAGTCCGGTTATCTGTCCCTGCTCTTCACAGAATGTTTCGCTTTCTAAACATTGGGTGGACAAAGAGAAGAGCCTTCAATTTAAAAAGAAATTGACTTCTGTTGTCAAAACTGCTTCCTTACGAATGGAAGCACGTGGCCTAATATCTGTACAGCAATATTTATCATTTAAATGAAAGCATAGCTCACTGTCATAATGTCAGTAAATGTCATAAATTTCCATCCAAATCCATTTTTTTATAAATGTTGAAGGGTCTTAGGGAGGATTAAATGCTTTAGTTTATCCACATGGCTTCATAAAAAAGTTATGCAGTAAAATGCATCGAGACAATTTGCATCAACTCAGGATCTGTTGTTGAAAATGATAGAAGATCTCTCAAATTATTTTCATTAAATTAGTATTTCATTTGTGAAAATTTCCTGCAAATATTACTGCACCTTGGAACACAGGAAATACACAGAAGCAAATCCACAGGGAGATATAAACCATGTTTATCTGACAGATGGTTGAGAGAAGTATAATTTTGACATGGGCTCTGTGCTTCCTTCACATTCACATCTGAAAACCTGAAGTTAAATTTGAAAACATGTCATAGGGACAAATTCAATTTATGACTTGTGAGGCATAACACATCAGAACTGCACAGAAAATCAGTACAAATAAATAGCTTTAAGTACACTGCGATATTAGACTAGGTATTGAAAATCCATGTAATTTAAGAAATTATTGACTACTATGCTGCAAGTTTCATTTTTTTTTGTAAAATACAATTGGCACATTGTAAAATCTGGACCTGGTCATACCTTAAGGAATGCAAATAGAAAAGTAGGAGCAAAAATACACCTCAAGGTTGCTCTGTCTTTCAATGAGATTGTGGCTGAACCTTTACATCAGCTCCACATAACAGTCAATCCCCATATCCTTTGAATCCCTGAGTGCTCAAAACTCAATTTTGGAACATTAACATGTTTATTGACCAAGCATATGCAGCCTTCCAAAGTAGAAATTTTTTTAAAATCACAGTCATTGGAGTGAAAACATTTCTCAACTCATTCCTAAAGGCCCCTTATCCTGAATCTGTAGTTCCACTTTTGAGACTCTCCATCCAGGGGAATCAGCATTTACGCTGCCAAGCCCTCTCAGAGTATCATATGTTTCACGGACATCACATCTCATTCATCCACACTCAAGAGGGCACAGACACATTCTACTCAAGCTTTCCAAATAGACAGCCATCTCACCACAGGAAATCTGCATTGCTCATTTCAAATTCTCAGTCTACCTGGAATTTGCCTTTGTGTTCCCCTACTTTATCAATACTGTATATGTGACTGCACCTCCTGCATTATCTCACCCAAAAATGTGACATGTCCATTTGAGAAGAGAAGTTTGAAAGATCAATGATTTTTCCATCTAAAATAGATGCAACAGCAGATTGTTCAATTTTCCAAAACAATTTGTTCAAGGGAAAGGAGTAAAATAATTCTTTTGAATAGAGTGTCTGTTTCCAACATATTCAAGATGGCACCTAAAGCTACGCACATTCACAAATGACTTCTGTTGCACTGTGTTTGCACCAATCTGGCTGCTGATGTGAATTTGGGATGGAGTTCTGTGCTCCAAGTCAAATGGGAGTGAGTTGTTTGCGGTTGGTTCAGATTAATTTAGTTGCAGTGCTTGGTAAGTGTACAAACTTACATTTATGCTGTTTGCCAAGATTACTGCCCATCCTAATTAAGTGTGCATTTGATACAAATGGAGGAGAAAGTGAGGTCTGCAGATGCTGGAGATCAGAGATGGAAATGTGTTGCTGGAAAAGCGCAGCAGGTCAGGCAGCATCCAGGGAACAGGAGAATCGACGTTTCGGGCATTAGCACATTTGATACAGATGTACCTCTGAATCTATGGTTCCTCGTTCTCGACTCTTTAACCAGGGGAGTCAGATTAAAATTGTCAAGCCCTCTCAGAATATCATATGTTTCTCTTGTGACACTTTAAATCTACCTTATTGAGTTCTCAGTGGTTATAGCCAAAAAATTGTTAACTTTTGAGGACTGAAGTCAATCAGTTCTCACTGGAATGATTATACGCATGAACGTGAAGTGCTCCACTTAGAAATGGCTTCAGTCAACAGCCTTTTTTAAAATAAATTTCAATCCACTGTGCTACTTTTTGTGTTCCTTCATTATTTCATTCTTTCAAATCAATCCCAACCACATAAATTTGATGGTATTCATGGCTCAATTTGATATTGTGGTTGGATTGCAATTTTAACTAAATTAAGGTGTATAAATTAGTTAAATTAACTTACTATAGAAAATATGAAGTATAAAGGAGCAGAATCTAACTTACAGTAAATGTATACCTACTTACATTTAAATAAATCTGTTCTCAAATGCATCAAAGTAATTATCGACAAATCTGCAGTCTACCCAATTTTATATTAATGGCCTCAGATTACATCTATCCTCTCCAACTTTCACTGTCTCCTATCCATTATTGTACTAATTACAATAATGTTCTCATTCCCAAATATAAATCCCTCCTTGATTATTCTCTATGCTTGCTATAACTCTCCACACTTTCACGATTGTACTCAAAAACATGAATTTATTTGGCTAACGTACTTTTTTAAACAAACTATCATGAAATTAAAGCAAAGGGAGAAAGGCAGCGGCATTGGCCACAAATTAGTCACAGGACAAACTATTATTAACTTATCATTTTCTGTTATCTGCCAGTCTTTTTCATGTCTCTCCACAGACTTTGCAGTCAGTTTCACATTACTTCATTTTTAAATTGCATAGTCATAGAGATGTACAGCATAGAAACAGACCCTTCGGTCCAACCCCTCCATGCCAACCAGATATCCCAACCCAATCTAGTCCCACCTGCCAGCACCTGGCCCATATCCCTTCAAACCTTCCTATTCACATATCCATCCAAATGCCTCTTAAATGTTGCAATTGTACCAGTCTCCACAACTTCCTCTGGCAGCTCATTCTATACACATACCACCCTCTGCGTGAAAAAGTTGCTCCTTAGGTCTCTTTTATATCTTTCCCCTCTCACCCTAAACCCATGCCCTCTAGTTCTGGACTCCCCGACCCCAGGGAAAAGACTTTGCCTATTTATCCTATCTATGCCCCTCATAATTTTGTAAACCTCTATAAGGTCACCCATCAGCCTCCAATGCTCCAGGGAAAACAGCCCCAAGCCTGTTCAGCCTCTCCATGTAGTTCAAGTCCTCCAACCCTGGCAACATCCTTGTAAATCTTTTCTGAACCCTTTCAAGTTTCACAACATATTTCTGATAGGAAGGAGACCAGAATTGCATGCAATATTTCAACAGTGGCCTAACCAATGTCCAGTACAACAGCCATATGCATCTTTAAGTGTAATTTTGATTTCTCTACTCATCCAAGGAATTCAAAGCATTGTCGCTTTTCTTCTTCTGAGATGTGTACTTAATTTCCTAATCACCTTTAATTTGAGAGTTTTCCATTAACCATTAACTTACCTGCTACTATTCCTTTCCATTTTATCTGGGCTAGTTTTTATTTAATTTTCTGATCAAATTCCATAATTTCATCCTTCATTTTGATTTTTATAACACAATCTGAACCACTCCTAGATCTATCCACTTGCCCAGTTTATTTGTAGTTTGTAGTGTTGGTTATGAGATGTCCATCAAACACAGACCAAGGGTTTCGCATCTCAACCGAAAGAAATCATCTTGGATAATTCAGTACTCCATAAAGTGTTATTTTATATTGCATGCTCAAGAACAGTTGTGGGGTATGAAGCATAATTTTTTTGAACATGACAGTGGATTGTGCCAAGCTGGCACCTATCCTCTATACTTACTTGTAAAGATCATTAAAGGCAAAGGGATCTGTTTTTTCTTCAATTCACCTATTTTCCTAATCAACCAGTTCAGAGATGTTATTGCACACCTCTGGAGCCGGTGGGAACTTGAACCTGGGCCTCCCAGTCCAGGGGTAGGGACACTACCACTGCACCAGAAGAGGGCTATTAAACAATGACATGGGTGAAATAACTCCATGAAGACCAGTATCTCAATGCCAAGTCACAGCTTATTTACATGTGCATAGTACAAGACAGTGACCCAGCTAACACACAGCCAGCTTCTAGAGTGACCAGAACCCCTGACACTGTCTATACCTGTCAGTCAGGGCTCCCTGATTAGAACATGTAAACAGTTCCAGTCAGGGAATTCATATGCTATGAAATCCACCTGGCTGACATCAAGTTAATCACTACATTGGGGCTATCTCATTTGTTAAAGTTACTTTAGACAGACAGACAGGATAACAGCCACTAGGATACACAAACACCACTAGCCACCAAAAGACATGACCCACTATCACTAGTATCCTTACGCACAGAAGAAGAAGGACACCACTTTGACTAGGACAACACATCCATCCTAGGACAGGCTAAACAGAAACACACACAAATTAATAGAGCTGAAAATGTGTTACTGGAAAAACGCAGCAGGTCAGGCAGCATCCAAGGAGCAGGAGAATCGACGTTTCGGGCATGAGACCTTCTTCAGGAATGAGGAAAGTGTGCCAAGCAGGCTAAGATAAAAGGTAGGGAGGAGGGCCTTGGGGGAGGGGTGTTGAAAATGCGATAGGTGGAAAGAGGTCAAGGTGAGGGTGATAGGTCAGACTGGGGTGGGGGCGGAG